>NC_079216.1:69413166-69568166 GCF_029633865.1 Lampris incognitus
TCATGTTCATACACAAACAAGCTATTCAAACTGGATGGGGAAAACCAGTTGCACACTCGTGTATAATTAAAGCAGAGAACCCCTCCCCCCCGCCAATAAAAAAAAAATCACAAAACTTCAGGTTACTTGCGTAACCCCGGTTCTCTCAGTAGCATGAGGTGTAGCATTTTTGAGGATAGTGAGATGTCTCACTGTGGGATATGCCCCCTCACATTCACAGAAGCATTTATACCATTATGCCAGCCCTGAGTGGCTGGCAGTCATGGTGTCTGTGACAGGGCCCTGCACCTTAGTCTATATGACTGTCGCACTGAACCTCTCCATTGTTCTGGAGAGGGAAAAACACAGACCAACAGTTTGCTGTCTTCACACACCTTTTATACCCTGTCACCTGCTGTCTGTGGCCAATCAAGGAGGGCATCTGTAATGAATACCAATTTGACAGAGGTGGTATCAATCCCCCCTAGTTGGTGCTCCTTTGTACTAAAGCCATTTCAGAGGGGCAGTACACTTCTCCTTAAAGGCCAGGCAGGTCAGAGAATTAAAGTCCCCCTATAGAGGAAACCTGGATGAGTGAGGACTAAGCGCAAGTGAGCAAGCATATCACAAACATCACCAGACACATGAATGTTGATCAGATGAGCGAGAGGAATGTGCACCTTCCTCTCAGCATACATAACATATATTGGAAACGGTTGATAGGTGGGCCATGTAGGTGAGCAAATTCAACGTCAGACCAAGAAAGGCTGTGTCCTGTCTCAGTGTTAACACACTCTTTTCCCTGTTCACCACAAAACACAGAGTGGCCAGGTGTGCCAACACAATGTCCGTGTGCATCACAGCCTCCTGCTCTGAGTGTACCAGTAGCAGCCAGTCATCCAGATAGGTGGCCAGGCGGATGCCTCGCTCCCTGAGGGGGGGTTATAGCTGCTTCGATACATTTCACAAACACTCTCAGGCTCAGTGACAAATTTGAGTACTAGATATTCATACAATATGTCCTGAAATGTGAACTTCAGTATTTCCTGTGTGGAGGATAAATGGGAATGTGAAAATATGTGTCAATCACCCAGGCACACCAAGCATATCAGGGCTGCATGTGTGAGCATATGAAACTTGTATCACCTGAGATACATGTTTAAATTAAAACACGTAGGTCTAGAATGGGACGGATACCATTTGCCCCTTTCTTCAGGACCAGGAAATACCTCAAATAGGAACCCTCTAGCATCTGCTTCTGTGGCACTATTTGTATGGCGTTTTTGTTTAACAAGGCAGATATTTTCTCCTGTAACACCTAGGACACAAGATATAGGTTTCATTGAAACTTGTATCTTTTCAGTTCTTACATGTGGATCAGAGATGTGGACATTGACAGAGGAAGCAAAAAGCCAGATAAATACATTTGAAATATGGTGCTACAGGAGAATGCTCAAGATAAGCTGGAGAAGCTTTATGTCAAATGACAAGGTTCTGGAACTGGTAGGACAAGACAGGTATTTCTGAGAGGGTCCAGTGGAAGGCTGATGACAAAGGTTTTGGAAGGGATGATGACTGAAGGGAAAATTTGCTACACAATATTAAAGGATGCCTATCGCTCTGTCCCTTGTGCAACCCTGGGCCTCTCTGATTACTGTCTGATTCATCTTATCCCAACCTACAGGCAGAAACTAAAATCTGAAAAGCCTGTGGTTGAAACTGTGAGGAAATGGACCAATGAGTTAAAACTGGAGCTCCAGGCCTGCCTCGGCTGCACTGACTGGAGTGTTTTTGAGGCTGCATCTACAGACCCGGACGAACTTACTGACACTGTGACATCTTACACCGGCTCTTGTGAGGACGTGTGTGCCCACCAAAACCTTCTGTACCTTTAACAACAATAAGCCCTGGTTCACAGCTAAACTCAGGCAGCTTCCTCAGGCCAAAGAGGAAGCCTACAGGAGTGGAGATAAGATCCATTATAACAAAGCCAGAAATACACTCACAAAAGAGATCAGCGTGGCAAAAAGGTGCTATTCTGAACAGCTGAAAAACAGATTTTCTGCCAATGACCCAGCATCAGCCTGGAGAGGTTTGAAAGACATTACCAACTACAGGAGACCACCCCCCCCCCCCCACTGCAGGGAATCATCAACTGGCTGACGACCTAAATGGGTTTTATTGTAGGTTTGAAAAGCAAACTTTCACACACCCCAACCTCTCCGGTCACAACACACAACCATCTGCACCCCCTGCCAGCCACTCCCCCCTCCCTACCGAACCCTCACCCGCACTCAGGATCAGTGTTGAGGATGTGCACCAACTCTTCCAGAGACAGAAGACCAGGAAGGCACCGGGCCTGGATGGCATGTCACCCTCCTGTCTGAAAGTCTGTGCTGACCAGCTGGCCCCCATTTTCACACTGATCTTCAACAGATCACTGGAGCTGTGTGAAGTCCCCTCCTGCTCCAAGAGCTCCACTATCATCCCGGTCCCCAAGAAACCCTGTAACACAGGATTAAATGACTTCAGGCATATTGCTCTAACGTCTGTGGTCATGAAATCCTTCGAGACTGGTGTTGGCCCACCTGAAGGAAATCACAGACCCTCTGCTCGACCCCCTGCAGTTCGCCTACTGAGCAAACAGGTCAGTGGATGATGCAGTCAACATGGGATTGAACTATATCTTCCAACACCTCGACTCCCCAGGGACATAGGCACTCAGCTCAGCGTTCAACACCATCATCACAGATATCCTTCAGTCCAAATTCACCTAGCTAACTGTACCAGCCCCCATCAGCCAGTGGATTAAAAACTTCCTGACAGACAGGAGGAATGAATCAATCAATCAATCAACATCTGGGCTCACTCTCCCTGAGCATGGGAAGCAATGAGACCATTGAAAAAAGGAGGTGCTGTGGTGAATTGAAGTCTGTAGTCCCTAGCTCTTGTCCTCAACACCCATTGATGATGTGCATGTTTTCCATCTCTGTACATAAAGATAGAGGAAAGCGAAGCTCCCTACGATCTCTGGGAATCTCTTTTAGCTGTACAACGTTGCCCCCTAACAGTTGCCATGGTCCGTACACCTGGGTGCTAATATGCATGCATGCACTGATAGACTCAGGACAACTGTACTGGACCGTTGCACCCCAAGGAGGGCATTGTCCCAGCCCTGGTGGTGTTATAGGGAAAACACTATGTTTTGCAACTTTGTTTGTCTTTTTTGTTTTTAACTGTAATACTGATCCCTCAACTTTGTGCCTGGATGCATCAGTGAATGGACACTTATTTTCACATTGTGTGTGTGTGTGTGTGTGTGTGTGTGTGTGTGTGTGTGTGTGTGTGTGTGTGTGTGTGTGTGTGTGTGTGTGTGTGTGTGTGAGTGCTTGTGAAACTTAAATGTGGCACTGAACAATCCCATACTTGAACTGAGTCTCTTGTCCTCTTGGCTGGAACACACGAACTGAGCTCCGGGCCCATGGGCTGCAGAGAAGGAGGGGTGGCACTGGGGAATTTCTACCCGGACACACTGGAATGCTGGACTAGAGCGGCCAAGGAACAGGGAAAAGCTGGGACATCCACTAGCAGTGGGGTGGCCTGTTAAGATGCCTTCTTTCATCTTGCCAGCTGAGGCCGGGGTCGGCTGACTAGTCTGAGTGAAGGGACGTTGAAGGGTTATTTAGGCCAAGTGGCTTTGGTGTCTGGAGGTCTGATGGACCCCACACCAGGCACCTGCACCTTGGGTCTCTTAGGGATGGGGCAGGGGGTGCACTTCTGGAGGCCACCTGGGCGGGCGGGCGGGCCTGGGGGGCGGCTGCACCATGGCTTGTGTTTTCCATGGGAACAGAGCCGATGCAGGAGTGGAGCTGAATATGCCCTCAGGAAAAACTGGAATATCCAAGATGTCCTCCTCCTATTTATCTGACAAGTTAGTCAGATTCAGCCATCTCGCCCTCTCCTGCAGCACCAACATTGACATACACTTCCCTGCAGCCTGGACAGTGCCGTGCTGGACATGCAGAAAGATATCCATGCTCATGGTAATCTGATCCCCCACGGAGGTGTCAGGTACATCAGCCATGTTGTCGAAAAGCTTTGCTTGGTATGCTGACAATAAAGAGGTAACGTTGAGCACTCTCACCGTCAACGCTGCCACCTTGTCTGCTCTCTATCATGGCGGACTGGAAGTGGTCGGTTTTGGAGGGGAGGGGGCGTGGTCTAGATGACACAGCTGAAAATCATGGGTGGAAGTGGGCTGCCACCAGCGGCTCCATGGGCAGCATGCAGGCCATGCCATGCTTATTCATCCCCTTAAAATCCAGGGAAGATGCTCCTTGAAGTGGGGTCTTGCTAGAGTATGGATTTTCTTTCAAGGAAGCGGTGACTATTTCCAGGACCTCATGGAACACCAGGAGAAGCTGCTTTGCAGCCTGCTTAGCTTGGGGTAATTTCTTCCCATCGTAGCAGGACTGGGGAGCCTCTGCCAAGATAGTGGGCCACAGGATTTTCATTCTCATTTGCACACGTTTTGCATGTCCAGCCTCACCCTCACCCTTAGCAGCGGACTGGCAAGGTGAGTTTAAAGTCTGTTCCAGGGGAATGAAGGAAGAATTATGTTGGTCATCCTCATCCGACACCAGAAAATTTTCGCCTACTGACTCTTTCTCCTCGCCGTCATCCAACATGAGGGGTGGCTTGGCTAATGTGTTCAGCATGTCTAGTGTTGAGCTCCACCTTCGAGTCTACGGTTTGGGAATATCTGGGGTTCTTTGAGGGTGTAACCGGTGTAAGTGGTGAGAATAGGGTCCCTATCCGAGAGGCTGGCCTGGTGAACCAGTCTTTGGCAGAGGCTCTTCACTGTGAAGCGAGTGCATTGGTGCAGTGTTGATAGTGGCTTGGGCATGTTCCAGACTGAGACATGTAGAGCAGACCTGGTATGTGTCCTTGCTCAAAATTTTGTTTCTGCAGGTGCACAGGCAAGCAGAACCACCTTGCTCCAAGCTTGGAAGCAACTTGGTAGTTATCCATTTAGCTGGTGTGATAAAGGGAGGAAAACAAATTATCAGGAGTGATAATCCCCATTAGCTAGCTCAAACAGTGGGAAAGTAGTGAGGTGGCCGCAGGCTCCCAGTGTCATTAGCCAAGTTAATGTGCTAGCTTGCTTGTAGAAGCAGAAATACTCCTCTGTTTGGGGAAAGCCAGGAGTAAGATGAAAACTACCTACATGTGGCAGGCAGTCGAACCAGTATCGCTAGTGACTGGTGCCCAGCGACAGAAGTGTCCACTCCGGTCTGAGGCGAGTTAAGCTAGTTAGCATAGACACAGGTAGAGAACAGCTTGCTTCTGAAGTGAGAGGAGGTAGTGAATGACGAGTGACTCTACGTTAGTCATATATATATGGTGCAGGGCCCTGACGAAGACGTCATGACTGCCAGCCACTTGGGGCTGGCATATTGGTATAAGTGCTTCTGTGAATATGCGAGGTGGCGTACCACATAGAGAGACATCAAAAAATGAATCTGGTTCTCTATGAAAGAGAACCAGATTCACACTTGTGGCACATACCATGGAAGGTGAAAGGTTGGGGAATTCTGACTGAATGGTTAGTCCATATATCTATATAACAACTAACCAGACAGATAGGGAGACACAAAAAGAAATAGAAAGAGAGAGTGAGAGATTGAGAGAGACTGAAAGTGAGAGATTGAGTGAGACATTGAGAGAGAGAAGGACAGAGACAGAAAGTGAATACACACGATTGTGCGGCTCAACAACTGTACTTGTTTGCACTTTGCGTACAATTATGTAATTGTATGTGAAAAACGTGACTGTAGGACATTCAGTGATATTTAGAAAGGCTAGTTTAGTTCATACCTGGGAGCTTCTGGACTTAGGCAAATCAGTAAAGGCAGAGATGAGCACCTGGTACCATAGGAGTCAAAAACAAAAACAAAATATATTAGTCTTTTTGTACAATAAAACAATCCAAAAATTTGGGTAGTTCTGAGACCAATATCAGCGATCCCACTACTGATGTGAAGTGATATATTTAAATATATATATATATATATTTTTTTTATTTCCCCCTTTTTCTCCGCAATTGTATCTGGCCAATTACCCCGCTCTTTTTTTTTAGCCGCCCGGTTGCTGCTCCACCCCCTCTCTGTCCATCCGGGGGGCACCCCGACCAACCAGAGGAGGCGCTAGTGCAGCGACTGGGACAAACACCCACATCTGACTTCCCACCCACAGATACGGCCAATTGTGTCTGTAGGAAAGCCCGACCAAGCCGGAGGTAACACGGGGATTCGATCCGGCGAGCCTGTGTTGTTAGGCAACGGAATAGACCACTACGCTGCCTGGACACCTGAGGTGATATATATTACATGAGTTCAAACCAGAGTCTGCTCGCCACCATCTGCAAATTCACTGCCCTCAATAAAGTCTACAGACAATGTTTCAAGAGACTATAATTCCTTAAATAAGTTCATCAAGATGCAGTTTTTCAAGTTAAGATAACAAACGGAGTTTATTTCTGGGAATAAATAACCTGGCTTTTGTTTCTGCCTAGCTGCAGCGCTCAAAACTCCACACAGCAGATGCTCTCCTAGCAGGCAGCACACAGACAGAGGACACCGTCTGTAACAGCCGGGACACTTCCGAGAGGATTTTCCATCAGAGATGAAAATGATAAACAACTGCCTGATTATGGGAGTGGAAACGGTGGAGATTTACAGTAAACCCAAGGAAGGGTGATCATTGTTTCCCCTATTGTCAATCGGACATACTACCACCGTTAATGCCCATGACTCAGAGCTTATTCTGAGGCGAAGCTGAACAAAGGCAAGGCCAGAATCCAGCCCAAGGCCAGAATCCAGCCAGCTCGCTGCTTGGCTGCCACACTCCGAGACTCTGTGAGCTGATCTAATGGCCTTGCTGAGCGGCAGGAAACACCTTATGTTCACACCACTCATTACACAGTAGAGCGAGCCATATGTAAAGCTCACTCAGCACCACATGCACACTGGGGAGCCCCATGTTTGTATTTATATCTGTACTTGCTGAGGCAGCAAAATGATTTGCATTTGTATTCGAATAAGAGTGGAAATAAAATGATACAATAATATGGAAACAATCCTGTTTTTGTTTGTTTTTATTACATTTCTATATTAAAGTATTAAAATAAGTGTTCTCCAATAAACTATTATAACAATCATGAACACTTAAATGAAATATTGGTTTATGGTTTTCATAAACCCAGCAATAAACATGTATAACCATAAACATCATTGAAAAGAAAATCATTTTAAAAGTAACATTCAATCCACATTCAAACCAATAAACTAAACTCTCAACTAATAAATGTGTTGTGAACATTGTGAACCCTGCCACCATCCGCCCTAACTGGAAGATGCTGAACAGACAGAATATAAGCAAACAAACAAATCATTGCAAATAAAAACTGTTCTCTGTGAAGTACCGTAGGCCAACAACTCACACTGCGAGACGCTGCCCGCTTCCTTTCAGCGCCCATGTTAACCAGTTGGGCTGTTCAGACGGGATGCTCCGCAGCCAGGAACACCAGCTATTTGACATGTTTTGTTTCTTCATGAAAACAAAAAATTTATCATCTATATTTATACCAATCAATTTGTATTTGTACAAAATACTCCTTCCTAAAAACCAACGGTTGTTCTAACACCCTAACGCACACACAGTAGATTTCTCTTTTAATACCCAGCATCAACGTTACAGCGCCAGCGCAAGGGTACAACCGCCCCCCCCTTTTTTTTCTCCCAAATTGTACCCGGCCAATTACCCCACTCTTCTGAGCCATCCCGGTCACTGCTCCACCCCCTCTACCGATCCGGGGAGGGCTGCAGACTACCACGTCTCCTCCCATACATGTGGAGTCACCAGCCGCTTCTTCTCACCTGGCAGTGAGGAGTTTCACCAGGGGGACATACCAAATGGGAGGATCACGTTACCCCCCCCAAACAGGTGCTTCAACCGACCAGAGGAGGCGCTAGTGCAGGGACCAGGACACACACCCACATCCGGCTTCCCACCCGCAGACATGGTCAATTGTGTCTGTAGGGAAACCCAACCAAGCCGGAGCTAACACGGGGATTCGAACCGGCGACCCTCGTGTTGGTAAGCAATTAAATAGACCGTTATGCCACCCAGACGCCCACAACTATTTTTAAAGCTCTAAGACTGAATTTGATTTTACATACAGTTCTACCATGTTCTTCTGCATAGACATAATGGTTCTCTGTAAAGCAAGTACCCTTGACCTTTTCACATCAACTGCCCCACTGCATTAGACCAGCGGTCTTTCGTTTAAAAGTTCTTGGCCCAACAGACATTATATAAAAAAGATCCAATACACAACTACCCAATATAACCAGGGCAGTACACAGTGGGCCCTGCTTGTCAAACCTGGCTCTGTGACAGAATGTATTCCAAGCACTGAAGGAACGGTTCTGAATTCGGTCCATTATATTGCAATTAAATTAATCCTGATGAGATATTTTCAAGAGAACTTGCTTCTCTTGAGGGAAGACGCCCAACTTCAGTAATATATTTTTCACCAAGGACTGCTATAATCTTGCTTTCCAGAGATTTTGCGTTTTGTCTTTGTGCTAACTTCTAGTAAATGAAACGATAGTAATATTGATATCGGCTTTGGTTGCCTTGGGTACATTCCAAAATCGCTCCAAGGAGCTCTGAGTTTTACAAACCCAACTTTGAGAACTGTTGCCACCAAATGCCACGCAGGGTCAAACCTTCAACTGCAGCAGAGCTCTTTGGTGATTGACAGCTCGTAAGACATATAGCCAGAAACACCTGTACCCACAGCACCTCAACTACAACTATGGTAAGGGCCCACAGCACCGTGCTGGACCAAAGAAAGAGGGCAAACTAAGTGGCACGTGCCTGAACATATACTCTGGGAAATATCTCTCAACTACACTCCAGACACACACACACACACACACACACACCATGTGCAGTCCTGTTTTGCTAGGCAATGAGTGGGTGTTGGGGATAAGGATGTGTGTGTAAGATCTGGCCTGCTCGGAAGCCCCTGCGCCTGAAGCCTTGGAGCGCACACATGGAACATGTAATAGAATGAGAAACGGTTTCTTGCTGGATCAAGACACATTTCTGGCACAGTAACAAAAGCATGAGGTCGATGCGGGCTTTAGCATTATGCTGCCTTCTTTCTGTTTGCCGCACTTTTATTTGGTTAGCCCCTCTGTGCGCTTACTCTACATCCTCGCCGCGCCAAGGCATGCGTAATGTCATGAACTTGTGTTGTTCACTACTTTAAAAAAAAGAATTAAATCAGATCTAATAAAGAGTGGAAAAGATGACCATTTCCAGGAGCATGAGACAGAGAGAGAGAAAGGGGGTGGAGATGGGGGAGAGACAGACGGACAGACAGACAGACAAAGTATGAGTGAGACAGAGAGACAGAGAGAGGGAGCGAGAGAGAGACAGAGAAAAAGAGAGAGGGGGAGAGAGACAGAGAGAGGGGGGAGAGAAAAAGAGGGGGGGATTGGCAGGCTGGGCGGCTGCTGCTACTCTCTCTCTCCAGTGTGCTGGGTCTGTGGCCAAGATGGACGAGTGCTGAGCTGCTGGTCTCACTATTTTATCGAAACCGCAGAATCATACACTGGCTCTCTCCGCTGTGTCTGACTTCTCACTGCACCCCCTCAGCTTAACACTGTCACTGCCCCTCACGGTTCACCAAAAAAACTTACTGTGGGGGATAGTTCCTTAGCATGTGGTTTATTATTGGAATAAAAGGTGTAGCATTTAAGCATGTGCAAACATACAGAAAATGGTAATGAATACGCCAGCGGAGAGTTGACAGCACACTAAGTGATTTACAATACACGGCCACACAAAGAAGTTAACCATACGAGTCGACAAGTTCTTACTTCTAGTATATGCATTTTAGCAAGCTGTCCGCCATGATCGGCTAAACATATCTCATTCTGCTGACTTCCTGGGAAAGCTTTAATTATCTCTCAGAAAAAACTACTACAGAAGCCCAAAGCCCTGTTTGCACAAGAGAAGAATTATACGGGGGTTCATGGAACTGGAAATTAACCCCTGTCCAATAAATGCATTTTTGATTAGCTTTGCTAAGTTCAAGCTTGCAATGTGTTTTATCGCTGTGTTTGGACCTTGACCTGGAAAGTTTCAAATTCATTAACTGTTAGCTTCTGATGTCTTGGCAGGAGCCCAGAGTAATCATAAATAACAACAGAAGTAAAATGTCATTGAGAGGAAAATATGTATGTGATTGAACCAACAGTTCAATCTCTATAGCTGCCCTCGGTATTCTTACTCGAGACGAAACGTGGAGAGTGTCACCAGGCGCATGTGTTGCTTCAAACACCACACAGGGACATTCTGGTCGAGCACCGTGAAAACTGTAAAGAATAGAATGACAGTCACAACACAGCTAGGCTGGCTACTTCGTAGCTTCACAAAATAATATACATTTAGAGGAATGGACCATAAAAGAAAAGGCATGAGCAATAGTAGGCTACACTTAACGTAAAACATGCCATACCTCGCTCCGCTTATCAAGGGGCTAGGGAAATCTTAGAGCGCCATCTTGAGACACGTCTTGGAACAGCTAGCAACTTGCCAGAAACTCTGCAACTTGCTCTTCATCTCTAACAGTCTTCTGGTCTCAACAGTTTTAAACTGCTTATCAATAGTTTCAGATCAATTGTTTTTCAGTAATCACAAACATGTAGAATAATTCTCGAATTATGCAGTGAACACTACTATCCTTTTCCTATTGTGATCTCACGTGCACATGCCTTCGCCTGCTTTATCGTTCAGCCAACTGAACTTCCGCAAGTCGGACGGCAAGGAAAACATTCTTCAAAATAAAAGTCCCCGTACATAGGTAAAGCTATCTCAAATTAAAAGTAGGTAAAAAACGACATTAGGGTTGCGGTCACTTACAATCTCAAATCAAAATGCTGTAACAATCTACAGGACACAAAATACAAGTATGTGAAACTAGTCACTTGCAATCTTCATCAAAAAGTAGCAGTTGGTTTAAAAGACGTGCCGCATGATTGGTATAATAATAATAATAATAATCATTATTATTATTTATTTATAGAGCACTTTTCAGAATACTCAAACATGCTTTACATAAGCCAGTAGAGGTTCTGGAGGTACAGGGGTGATGTGGTTACGGGAGTGGGAGTGGGTGAGCAAGCATGAAGCAGAGTTCTGGATGTACTGGAGTTTGTTTAGGACTTTGGATGACAAGCCATAGAGAATGCTGTTTCAGTAGTGAATTCTGGATGTGATGAAAGCATGGATCAAAGTTTCAGCAGCAGAGTAGGAGAGTGATGGGCGGAGATGAGCTGTTTTTTTTCTTTCTTTCTTTCTTTTTTGGTGGAAAAAGTCAGCTCTGGTGATTTGAGTGATGTTGCGTTCAAAGGAGAGGTTGCTGTCGAAAATGATTCAGAGGTTGCGGATGTGTGGGGAGGGAGACAGTGGAGCTATCAATGGTGAGGCAAAAGTTTTGGTAAGTAATTTGGGATCGATGATGAGCGTGTAAGATTTATCAATTTAGTTTGAGGAAGTTGGCTTGCATCCATGATTTAATTTCAGTGAGGCAGTTGGTCAAAGTGAAGTGAGTTGCATTGGTGATGGATTTAATGGCGATGTAAAGCTGTACATCATCGGCATACTGAGTGTAGCAGTGGAAGTGGAGACCATGATGACGTATGATGGTACCATGAGGGAGAATGTAAAGGATGAGCAGGAGAGGACCAAGCACCGAACCCTGGGGGATGCCTTGGGACAGAGGAGTGAAGGAGGTGCAGTTATTGATGCTGATGAACTGTTGTCTGTTTGTGAGATATGACTTTAGGCAGGAGAGGGCAGTACTAGCAATGTTGAGGGAGGAGTCAAGACAGGAGGGAAGAATGCTGTAGTTGATGGTGTCAAAAGCTGCAGTGAGGTCAAGGAGGATGAGAATGCTGAGGTGGCCAGAGTCTGAGGAGAGGAGGAAGTTACTTTTTCTGTACCATGCTGTGAGTTGAAACCAGATTGAAATGGTTTGAACAGGTTGTTAGAGATGAGGTGAGCTTTGAGTTGGGAGGTAACAACACATTCCAGTATTTTTGACAGAAAGAGAAGATTGGCAATCGGCCGGAAATTGCTCATGATATCAGGGTTGAGTCCAGGTTTTTTGAGGATGGAGGAGACAGCAGCCAGTTTAAGTGTATGGGGGACTGAACCAGAGCTGGAGGAGGAATCAATGATTTCTGTGATGAGTGAGGAAATAGCTGGGAGACAGTCCTTAACAAGATTAGATGGGATGTGATCCAGAAAACAAATGGAGCTTCTCATTCCTACCGTAAGGTCAGACAGCCATTGAGGACACAGGGGAGAACTTTGGCAGGGGCTGAGTGGTAAAGGGGGGGAAGACGGGTGGGGAGGTGGAAAGAGCAGGGGAGGTGGTCATGTTGCTGTAGATGGTGTCAATTTTAGTTTGGAAAAATGAAAGGAAAGAGTTGCACTTGTTAACTGTGAAGGAGTTGGAGGTATTGTCACTGGGTTTGAGAAGTTTGTTTATTGTGAGAAAGAGAACCTTGGGGTTGTTGGAGATAGAGTGTATGAGGTGTGTGGACTGGGCTGTGATGAGAGTGTCTTTGTATTGTTGAAGGTAGTCTGTGTAGGCTTGGAGATGCACTATTGAACCAGTTTTCTTTCGAGCTGACGCTAATGGGATTTCATTTGATGGAGTTCAGGAGTATACCAGAGAGCTGAGTGTGAATGAGACAATTTTGGTTTTAATGGGGGCCAGCTGATCAAGACAGGAGGAGAGTGTGTCATTATAATAATTGACAAGATCGGAGGGATTATCAGACAGCGTGAGAGGGGAGGCAGATAATTTACAGGCAAGAGAAGCAGAAACAGCAGATGGGGAGATAGATATGAGATTTCTGAATGATATTTTGCATTTGATTTTGGGATGTGGGTGGGGATGTCAATCTCATTGATGATTGCCAGGTGGTCAGAGACATTGAGGTTGAGGCTGCCCCACTCAGCCAACGGACCATGGCTGTGAGTGGGGCAGTTGAAGGACTGTAGCAGTCCCAGGAATTCTATGGCAGATTTAGTCAGTGTCATCAATGTGGATATTAAAATCACCCAGGAGGAGAACGGAAGTTGAGATGACACATACCTGGGTCAGAAAACCAGGGAAGTCAGAGAGAGAGGGGGAGTTTTGCTTGGGCGGCAGAGGGGGGGTAGATAACAGCAGTGACCAAGGGAGTAGGACCAGAGAGTGTGAAGGCAAGGTGTTCGAAAGAATGAGCAGCAGGAATGGAAATGGTGGTTGTTTTAATGTCCTTCCTATAAACAGCAGCAACACCATCTCACCGCCCCTCAAGACGAGGTTTATCCATGTATGAATACTGTGGGTGTGGTCTGGTCTAGTGAGAAATAGTCCGGGGGTTTATGCCAGGTTTCAGTGAGGCAGAGGAAATCAAGGTTACGCTCTGCTATAAATTCATTCATGAGGCCTTTGTTATTGAATGAATGAGTGTTGAACAAAACCAGTTTCAGATGGCATTGCTTTATGATAGGTTGTGAGGGCTAACGAAGAGGACGGAGATTGAACTGATTCACTTGTTGTTTGTTGTGAAGGTGAGGGTAATGATGTCTGACGGTAATATGGTCAGGCATGGGGAGAGGTCGAACAGCACTGCTATCGTACCACAAGGGGGAGCAGGTGTAGGTGAAGGATGCGACAGTCATTGTTGTGGGCGAAGCGGAAGAAGAGGGTTCAGGAAGGTAAATATGATGTAAACAGTGAATCCCGTGTGGAGGATAGAAGAGCGTGCTGAAAATGAGCAGCAAGCACGCGAGTGAGTACCTATCATGTTTAGGTGAAGACCGTCTCTTCTGGGCAGAAGGAGCGCTCCCAGAACAAGTCAACGTTTTGAACAAAACCAGTGTTTCATGTACTCATGGACTGGAGGTATGAAGTCTGAGAATTCTGCTCAAACTTCCCACACTGCGAGCTAGTGTGGGAATTGGGCCAGAAATGAAAGCTGTTTTTCTACAACTGTTCAGGAGATGAAAAAGATGGATAAAAACGCCCTTTGAGGGTTCAGGAAGACACGTGTGATCTAAATAGAGGGTATGCAGTGACGTCACTTCCCCACTGGAACGCGCCCCCTCAGTCGCAGTGAGTGGCAAAACATCCCGCAACATGGCGGCTTCTAGTGGGGGAACCAGTGATTATAAAGCAAGATTATCTGCCTAACTTAAAGGAAGTTGGACTAGACCAGTGTTTCTCAACCCAGTCCTCAAGGACCCCCTGTCCTGCAGATTTTCTTTGCAACCCTGAATAGGTACCTGTTTGTAGTTATTCAACCAATCAGCAATGAATGTCAGAGTTTGCACACCTTGCATAATTAAGTGCTATGAGGTCATTGGTTGAGTAAGTACAAGCAGGGCTACCTATGCAGGGTTACATTGAAAATCTGCAGGATAGGGGGTCCTTGAGGACTGGGTTGAGAAACACTGGACTAGACAGTGACCCGTACAGTTTACCAAATAACCAGTGGTTCATGGACATTAACATTTGGCCACAAATCGAGTTTCCTGATATGTATATGGACTTGATTTATACCCCAGGGAAATACACAAAGCAACGCCTGCAGGTACACAACAGTCTGGACGCCTGGTCGCACTTCAAGGCGGGAGTTGTTGGCGACATTCAAGTGACGAGGACACCGATGGACATTCTGGTTGTATGTGGACAGGTTTGTAGAAATACTTATTGTATTTTAATAAGTTACAACTGTGAAAACTGTAACGTTGAGCCAACCATTCTCCCCTTTGTTTGTAGAACACAACACAAGGACGTTGTTTTAAAAACAACATGCTGACAAAAACTTAGGAAAGATGCTAAATACTTAATTGATGAGTAGTCAATACAGTATATGACTTTATGATTTTACCATTTAATGTTACCCAGAAATCCAACATAGCCAAACGCTAGCCTACCTGACACACAATGGGAACCGCAAATCCACGACTCGGCGCCCGGATTCCAGTTGTTTCCACGTGTTTGTCTTCGCCTGTCTTTCGGTATCTGCAGAGAGACAACCCCGTGTCTAGTGGGGGGGGGGGGTCTGTCCGGACAGTCAGGCTGTCGCACAGCAGCTCTTCCCATTGTACATGCCTTCTCCCTGTATTCACGCGGGACGTTAACGCTGCCACTCAGGCTTTTTGCCACTCAGTGGCGCGTCACCGCTGTGAGCTCCGCATCTGTGACGTCACCCGCATACCCTCTATAGTCAATCGTGCGGAGGACAGAAGAGCATGTTGCTAGCAAGCATGTGACTCCCTACCATGTTCAGGTGCAGACCGTCTCTGCTATACAGAGAGGAGCACTCCCACCCACGTGCAGGAACTTTCCATTGTGTAGGGTAACAGGATTCATATCAGGGCAACTCTGTCAAGAAATCTTGAGAAAAGTAATTTATGACCTCAGTAATCATCATGAATTGCCAGACATCCCTTGGTTGTAAGTAACCTACCAAGGGTTACTTGGTTCAGCGTTTGATAGAGAAGTCACGCGGCAAACCACTATCCATCCTCTGCCTCATTTCTTTGTAGAAGTCACCCCAATTACGATGGGAGGAGCACCCAAATATGAAACCAGGGTTATAATTAATATGACTCAATGTTTAAAAGAATGTGCTGGGATAACAACGCTGATGAGCTGAAAATTTTAAAGACCCTTTTTTCGCATTCTCGTCGTCTATCCTCTCACTCAGCGACGGACATTGCTTGTTTTAGTCACGGGGCACCATAGACATACCATATGTGATTACTGGGCATGGATTCAGAGGCTCATGGCAACACGTAAGCAGACTTGTCCTCTCTGACCCAACACTCAGACACATACTAGAATTGGATAACAGATATTAGAATTAATTCTGGGTATTTTTTTCTGTCTATTACTGGCATAAACACGTCTTTCTGTCCATTTCTGCCTTTGTCTTGTGCAGGCACACACACACACACACACACACACACACACACACACACACACACACACACACACACACACACACACACACACACACACACAGATACACAAGACAAACTTCCAGTCTGTGTACTCACACAGAGCCCAAAGGAAACAGAGTGCTGGCTGGGAAAACAACTGTAAAAGCAACAGAAAGAGCAGTCGGTAGGCTACCTGTCAACTATGAACAAGACTGGCAATAAGAAGTGTATACAAACACTCTCCTCTTCACACATTTAAGCTACATAGTGTGTCTGGGTTCAGCGGTGTCCCTTATAAATCACTGTCATGTGTAATGCAAGACGTGGTGACCTGAACGGGAGCCATGATAAAAATCAAATCTCTATTAAACTGCCCCAAAGAATTTGGCCCAGACTGGACCCAGATGACATACGATGATCCCGGTCACGGTGTAGTCATGACTATGACTACATCAGCATGACCCATCGTTATTCCTTTTTCTAATAAGCTGGAGTCCAAACCTTTAAGTGATCTTGTTACCTGGCTTTGTTGTACTGCTGTATGGTGGAGCCCCACCTGCACCCAGAACACTTGTTCCAAGGCCTACAGCACTGACCCTCGAGTCCTTAACCCTCACCCTCACTGCACCACTGCCATGCAACTATTCCGTTAGCTTCCCAAGCTAACTGCAAGCACATAGGGAGCCCAGCTTGATCATCTGGAGGCTTGTGCTTACCAGTCAGTCAACAAAGGACGCACACTGCCGAGGGCTATTCTAATGGCACACAGCGGCTACTACACAACTTGTACTACAACCAGCAACAAGCAACATATGATCTGTCATTTCATTTCACACACCTACACACATGAAATGAAACGCAATGCTATTTCCCCACACAAAGACAAGAACACACCCAAAACCACAAGAACACACCCAAAACCACAAGAACACACCCAAAACTACAAGGACACACCCAAAACTACAAGGACACACCCAAAACTACAAGGACACACCCAAAACCACAAGAACACACCCAAAACTACAAGGACACACCCAAAACCACAAGAACACACCCAAAACTACAAGGACACACCCAAAACTACAAGGACACACCCAAAACTACAAGAACACACCCAAAACTACAAGAACACACCCAAAACTACAAGGACACACCCAAAACTACAAGGACACACCCAAAACCACAAGAACACACCCAAAACTACAAGGACACACCCAAAACCACAAGAACACACCCAAAACTACAAGGACACACCCAAAACTACAAGGACACACCCAAAACTACAAGGACACACCCAAAACTACAAGGACAAACCCAAAACTACAAGGACACACCCAAAACTACAAGGACACACCCAAAACCACAAGAACACACCCAAAACCACAAGAACACACCCAAAACTACAAGGACACACCCAAAACTACAAGGACACACCCAAAACTACAAGGACACACCCAAAACCACAAGAACACACCCAAAACTACAAGGACACACCCAAAACCACAAGAACACACCCAAAACTACAAGGACACACCCAAAACTACAAGGACACACCCAAAACTACAAGAACACACCCAAAACTACAAGAACACACCCAAAACTACAAGGACACACCCAAAACTACAAAGACACACCCAAAACTACAAGGACAAACCCAAAACTACAAAGACACACCCAAAACTACAAGGACACACCCAAAACTACAAGAACACACCCAAAACCACAAGAACACACCCAAAACCACAAGCACACCCAAAACTACAAGGACACACCCAAAACTACAAGGACACACCCAAAACTACAAGGACACACCCAAAACCACAAGAACACACCCAAAACTACAAGGACACACCCAAAACTACAAGGACACACCCAAAACTACAAGAACACACCCAAAACTACAAGAACACACCCAAAACTACAAGGACACACCCAAAACTACAAAGACACACCCAAAACTACAAGGACAAACCCAAAACTACAAAGACACACCCAAAACTACAAGGACACACCCAAAACTACAAGAACACACCCAAAACCACAAGAACACACCCAAAACCACAAGAACACACCCAAAACTACAAGGACACACCCAAAACTACAAGGACACACCCAAAACCACAAGGACACACCCAAAACTACAAGGACACACCCAAAACTACAAGGACACACCCAAAACTACAAGAACACACCCAAAACTACAAGGACACACCCAAAACTACAAAGACACACCCAAAACTACAAGGACAAACCCAAAACTACAAAGACACACCCAAAACTACAAGGACACACCCAAAACTACAAGAACACACCCAAAACCACAAGAACACACCCAAAACCACAAGAACACACCCAAAACTACAAGGACACACCCAAAACTACAAGGACACACCCAAAACCACAAGAACACACCCAAAACTACAAGGACACAGCCAAAACTACAAGAACACAGCCAAAACCACAAGAACACACCCAAAACTACAAGGACACACCCAAAACTACAAGAACACACCCAAAACCACAAGGACACACCCAAAACTACAAGGACACACCCAAAACTACAAAGACACACCCAAAACTACAAGAACACACCCAAAACCACAAGGACACACCCAAATCTACAAGAACACACCCAAAACCACAAGAACACAACCAAAACCACAAGAACACACCCAAAACCACAAGGACACAGCCAAAACTACAAGAACACACCCAAAACCACAAGGACACACCAAAATCTACAAGAACACACCCAAAACCACAAGAACACACCCAAAACCACAAGAACACACCCAAAACCACAAGGACACACCCAAAACTACAAGAACACACCCAAAACCACAAGAACACACCCAAAACCACAAGAACACACCCAAAACTACAAGGACACACCCAAAACTACAAGGACACACCCAAAACTACAAGAACACACCCAAAACCACAAGAACACACCCAAAACTACAAGGACACACCCAAAACTACAAAGACACACCCAAAACTACAAGGACACACCCAAAACTACAAAGACACACCCAAAACTACAAGGACACACCCAAAACTACAAGAACACACCCAAAACCACAAGAACACACCCAAAACCACAAGAACACACCCAAAACTACAAAGACACAACCAAAACCACAAGGACACAGCCAAAACTACAAGGACACACCCAAAACCACAAGGACACGCCCAAATCTACAAGAACACACCCAAAACCACAAGAACACACCCAAAACTACAAGAACACACCCAAAACCACAAGAACACACCCAAAACCACAAGAACACACCCAAAACCACAAGGACACAGCCAAAACTACAAGAACACAGCCAAAACCACAAGGACACACCCAAATCTACAAGAACACACCCAAAACCACAAGAACACACCCAAAACCACAAGGACACAGCCAAAACTACAAGAACACACCCAAAACTACAAGAACACACCCAAAACTACAAGAACACACCCAAAACCACAAGGACACACCCAAATCTACAAGAACACACCCAAAACCACAAGAACACACCCAAAACCACAAGGACACAGCCAAAACTACAAGAACACACCCAAAACCACAAGGACACACCCAAAACCACAATGACACACCCAAAACCACAAGGACACACCCAAATCTACAAGAACACACCCAAAACCACAAGAACAAACCAAAACTACAAGGACACACCCAAAACCACAAGGACAAATCCAAAACTACAAGGACACACTCAAAACCACAAGGACACACCCAAAACTACAAGAACACATCCAAAACCACAAGAACACACCCAAAACAACAAGAACATACCCAAACACTACAAGAACACACCCAAACCACAAGGACACATCCAAAACTACAAGGACACATCCAAAACCACAAGAACACACCCAAAACTACAAGAACACATCCAAAACTACAAGAACACACCCAAAACCACAAGAACACACCCAAATCTACAAGAACACACCCAAAACCACAAGAACACATCCAAAACCACAAGAACACACCCAAAACAACAAGAACATACCCAAACACTACAAGAACACACCCAAAACCACAAGGACACATCCAAAACTACAAGGACACATCCAAAACCACAAGAACACACCCAAAACTACAAGGACACATCCAAAACTACAAGAACACAACCAAAACCACAAGAACACACCCAAAACTACAAGAACATATCCAAAACTACAAGAACACACCCAAAACCACAAGGACACATCCAAAACCACAAGGACACACTCAAAACCACAAGGACACACCCAAAACTACAAGGACACATCCAAAACTACAAGAAAACACCCAAAACTACAAGAACACACCCAAAACTACAAGAACACACCCAAAACTACAAGAACACACCCAAAACCACAAGGACACACCCAAAACCACAAGGACACACCCAAAACCACAAGAACACACCCAAAACTACAAGAACACACCCAAAACCACAAGGACACATCCAAAACCACAAGGACACACCCAAAACTACAAGGACACACCCAAAACCAAAAGGACACATCCAAAACCACAAGAACACACCCAAAACTACAAGAACACATCCAAAACCACAAGAACACACCCAAAACTACAAGAATACACCCAAAACCACAAGGACACACCCAAAACCACACGAACACACCCAAAACCACAAGAACACACCCACAACCACACGAACACACCCAAAACCACAAGGACACATCCAAAACCACAAGGAGACACCCAAAACCACAAGAACACATCCAAAACCACAAGGACACACCCAAAACCACAAGAACACACCCAAAACTACAAGAATACACCCAAAACCACAAGGACACACCCAAAACCACACGAACACACCCAAAACCACAAGAACACACCCACAACCACACGAACACACCCAAAACCACAAGGACACATCCAAAACCACAAGGAGACACCCAAAACCACAAGAACACATCCAAAACCACAAGGACACACCCAAAACCACAAGAACACACCCAAAACTACAAGAACACACCCAAAACCACAAGAACACACCCAAAACTACAAGGACACACCCAAAACTACAAAGACACACCCAAAACTACAAGGAAACACCCAAAACTACAAAGACACACCCAGAACTACAAGGACACACCCAAAACTACAAGAACACACCCAAAACCACAAGAACACACCCAAAACCACAAGAACACACCCAAAACTACAAAGACACAACCAAAACCACAAGGACACAGCCAAAACTACAAGGACACACCCAAAACCACAAGGACACGCCCAAATCTACAAGAACACACCCAAAACCACAAGAACACACCCAAAACTACAAGAACACACCCAAAACCACAAGAACACACCCAAAACCACAAGAACACACCCAAAACCACAAGGACACAGCCAAAACTACAAGAACACAGCCAAAACCACAAGAACACACCCAAAACTACAAGGACACACCCAAAACTACAAGAACACACCCAAAACCACAAGGACACACCCAAATCTACAAGAACACACCCAAAACCACAAGAACACACCCAAAACCACAAGGACACAGCCAAAACTACAAGAACACACCCAAAACCACAAGGACACACCCAAAACCACAAGGACACACCCAAATCTACAAGAACACACCCAAAACCACAAAAACAAACCAAAACTACAAGGACACACCCAAAACCACAAGGACACATCCAAAACTACAAGGACACACTCAAAACCACAAGGACACACCCAACACTACAAGAACACATCCAAAACCACAAGAACACACCCAAAACAACAAGAACATACCCAAACACTACAAGAACACACCCAAACCACAAGGACACATCCAACACTACAAGAACACACCCAAAACCACAAGAACACACCCAAAACCACAAGGACACAACCAAAACCACAAGAACACATCCAAAACCATAAGGACACACCCAAAACCACAAGAACACATCCAAAACCACAAGGACAAACCCAAAACTACAAGAACACACCCAAAACTACAAGAACACATCCAAAACCACAAGAACACACTCAAAACCACAAGAACACACCCAAAACCACAAGAACACACCCAAAACTACAAGAACACATCCAAAACTACAAGAACACACCCAAAACCACAAGGACACACCCAAATCTACAAGGACACGCCCAAATCTACAAGAACACACCCAAAACCACAAGAACACACCCAAAACTACAAGAACACACCCAAAACCACAAGAACACACCCAAAACCACAAGAACACACCCAAAACCACAAGGACACAGCCAAAACTGCAAGAACACAGCCAAAACCACAAGAACACACCCAAAACTACAAGGACACACCCAAAACCACACGAACACACCCAAAACCACAAGAACACACCCACAACCACACGAACACACCCAAAACCACAAGAACACACCCAAAACCACAAGGACACACCCAAAACCACAAGGACACACCCAAATCTACAAGGACACACCCAAATCTACAAGAACACACCCAAAACCACAAGAACAAACCAAAACTACAAGGACACACCCAAAACCACAAGGACACATCCAAAACTACAAGGACACACTCAAAACCACAAGGACACACCCAAAACTACAAGAACACATCCAAAACCACAAGAACACACCCAAAACAACAAGAACATACCCAAAACTACAAGGACACACCCAAAACTACAAGGACACGCCCAAAACTACAAGGACACATCCAAAACCACAAAAACACACCCAAAACCACAAGAACACATCCAAAACCACAAGGACACACCCAAAACTACAAGAACACACCCAAAACCACAAGAACACACGCAAAACCACAAGAACACACCCAAAACAACAAGGACAAACCCAAAACCGTAAGGACACATCCAAAACCACAAGAACACACGCAAAAGCACAAGAACACACCCAAAACTACAAGAACACACCCAAAACCACAAGGACAAACCCAAAACCACAAGGACACACCCAAAACCACAAGAACACACGCAAAACCACAAGAACACATCCAAAACGACAAGGACAAACCCAAAACCACAAGGACACACCCAAAACAACAAGGACACACCCAAAACTACAAGAACACATCCAAAACCACAAGAACAGACCCAAAACTACAAGAACACACCCAAAACCACAAGAACACACCCAAAACCACAAGGACACACCCAAAACCAAATGGACACACCCAAAACCCCAAGGACACACCCAAAACTACAAGAACACACCCAAAACCACAAGAGCACATCCAAAACCACAAGAACACACCCAAAACTACAAGAACACATCCAAAACCACAAGAACACACCCAAAACCACAAGGACACACCCAAAACCACAAGGACACACCCAAAACTACAAGAACACACCCAAAACCACAAGAGCACATCCAAAACCACAAGAACACACCCAAAACTACAAGGACACACCCAAAACCACAAGGACACACCCAAAACTACAAGGACACACCCAAAACCACAAGGAAACACCCAAAACTACAAGAACACATCCAAAACCACAAGAACACACCCAAAACTACAAGAACCCATCCAAAACCACAAGGACAAACCCAAAACCACAAGGACACACCCAAAACCACAAGGACACACCCAAAACTACAAGAACACATCCAAAACCACAAGAACAGACCCAAAACTACAAGAACACACCCAAAACCACAAGAACACACCCAAAACCACAAGGACACACCCAAAACCACATGGACACACCCAAAACCACAAGGACACACCCAAAACTACAAGAACACACCCAAAACCACAAGAGCACATCCAAAACCACAAGAACACACCCAAAACTACAAGAACACATCCAAAACCACAAGAACACACCCAAAACCACAAGGACACACCCAAAACCACAAGGACACACCCAAAACTACAAGAACACATCCAAAACCACAAGAATACACCCAAAACTACAAGAACACATCCAAAACCACAAGGACACACCCAAAACCACAAGGACACACCCAAAACTACAAGGACACATCCAAAACCACAAGGACAAACCCAAAACTACAAGAACACACCCAAAACCACAAGGACACACCCAAAACTACAAGGACACATCCAAAACCACAAGGACAAACCCAAAACCACAAGAACACACCCAAAACCACAAGGACACACCCAAAACCACAAGAACACACCCAAAACTACAAGAACACACCCAAAACCACAAGGACAAACCCAAAACCACAAGGACACACCCAAAACCACAAGAACACATCCAAAACCACAAGGACACACCCAAAACTACAAGGACACACCCAAAACTACAAGGACACATCCAAAACCACAAGAACACACCCAAAACTACAAGAACACATCCAAAACCACAAGGACACACCCAAAACTACAAGAACACACCCAAAACTACAAGAACACACCCAAAACCACAAGGACAAACCCAAAACTACAAGAACACATCCAAAACCACAAGGACAAACCCAAAACTACAAGAACACACCCAAAACTACAAGAACACATCCAAAACCACAAGGACACACCCAAAACTACAAGAACACATCCAAAACCACAAGAACAGACCCAAAACTACAAGAACACACCCAAAACCACAAGAACACACCCAAAACCACAAGGACACACCCAAAACCACATGGACACACCCAAAACCACAAGGACACACCCAAAACTACAAGAACACACCCAAAACCACAAGAGCACATCCAAAACCACAAGAACACACCCAAAACTACAAGAACACATCCAAAACCACAAGAACACACCCAAAACCACAAGGACACACCCAAAACCACAAGGACACACCCAAAACCACAAGAACACATCCAAAACCACAAGAACACACCCAAAACTACAAGAACACATCCAAAACCACAAGGACACACCCAAAACCACAAGGACACACCCAAAACTACAAGGACACACCCAAAACTACAAGGACACATCCAAAACCACAAGAACACACCCAAAACTACAAGAACACATCCAAAACCACAAGGACACACCCAAAACTACAAGAACACACCCAAAACTACAAGAACACATCCAAAACCACAAGGACAAACCCAAAACTACAAGAACACATCCAAAACCACAAGGACAAACCCAAAACTACAAGAACACACCCAAAACTACAAGAACACATCCAAAACCACAAGGACACACCCAAAACTACAAGGACACACCCAAAACTACAAGAACACATCCAAAACCACAAGGACACACCCAAAACCACAAGAACACACCCAAAACCACATGGACACATCCAAAACCACAAGAACACACCCAAAACTACAAGGACACACCCAAAACTACAAGGACACACCCAAAACCACAAGAACACACCCAAAACTACAAGGACACATCCAAAACCACAAGAACACAACCAAAACTACAAGAACACACCCAAAACCACAAGGACACACCCAAAACCACAAGGACACACCCAAATCTACAAGGACACACCCAAAACCACAAGGACACACCCAGAACTACAAGAACACAGCCAAATCTACAAGGACACACCCAAAACCACAAGGACACACCCAAATCTACAAGGACACACCCAAAACCACAAGGACACACCCAAATCCACAAGAACACACCCAAAACCACAAGGACACATCCAAAACCACAAGAACACACCCAAAACCACAAGGACACATCCGAAACCACAAGGACACACCCAAAACCACAAGGACACACCCAAAACTACAAGAACACACCCAAAACCACAAGGACACACCCAAAACCAAAAGGACACACCCAAATCTACAAGAACACAGCCAAAACCACAAGAACACATCCAAAACCACAAGAACACACCCAAAACCACAAGAACACATCCAAAACCACAAGAACACACCCAAAACCACAAGGACACACCCAAAACCACAAGAACACACCCAAAACTACAAGAACACACCCAAAACCACAAGGACACACCCAAACCTACAAGAACACATCCAAAACCACAAGGACACACCCAAACCTACAAGAACACATATCCACACTAACACACATATCCACACTAACACACATATCCACACTAACACACATATCCAAACTAACACACATATCCAAACTAACAGACATATCCAAACTAACACACATATCCACACTAACACACATATCCACACTAACACACATATACAAACTAACACACATATCCAAACTAACACACATATCCACACTAACACACATATCCAAACTAACACACATATCCAAACTAACACACATATCCACACTAACACACATATCCACACTAACAGACATATCCAAACTAACACACATATCCAAACTAACAGACATATCCAAACTAACACACATATCCAAACTAACACACATATACAAACTAACACACATATCCAAACTAACACACATATCCACACTAACACACATATCCAAACTAACACACATATCCAAACTAACACACATATCCACACTAAAACACATATCCACACTAACAGACATATCCAAACTAACACACATATCCAAACTAACACACATATCCACACTAACACACATATCCACACTAACACACATATCCAAACTAACACACATATCCAAACTAACACACATATCCAAACTAACACACATATCCACACTAACACACATATCCACACTAACAGACATATCCAAACTAACACACATATCCACACTAACACACATATCCACACTAACACACATATCCAAACTAACACACATATCCACACTAACACACATATCCACACTAACACACAATTCCACACTAACACACATATCCACACTAACACACACATACAAACTAACACACATATCGACACTAACACACATATCCACACTAACACACATATTCACACTAACACACAATTCCACACTAACACACATATCCACACTAACACACATATACAAACTAACACACATATTCAAAGTAACACACATATACAAACTAACACACATATTCACACTAACACACATATACAAACTAACACACATATTTACACTAATACACATATACAAACTAACACACATATTTACACTAACACACATCCACACTAACACACATATTCACACTAACACACACATACAAACTAACACACATATCCACACTAACACACATATACAAACTAACACACATCTTCACACTAACACACATATCCACACTAACACACATATTCACACTAACACACATATCCACACTAACACACATATCCACACTAACACACATATATAAACTAACACATCTTCACACTAACACACATATACAAACTAACACACATCTTCACACTAACACACATATACAAACTAACACACATCTTCACACTAACACACATATACAAACTAACACACATATTCACACTAACACACATATTCACACTAACACACACATACACACTAACACACATATCCACACTAACACACATATCCAAACTAACACACATATCCACACTAACACACATATCCACACTAACACACATATCCACACTAACACACAATTCCACACTAACACACATATCCACACTAACACACACATACAAACTAACACACATATCGACACTAACACACATATACAAACTAACACACATATCCACACTAACACAGATATTCACACTAACACACATATACAAACTAACACACATATCCACACTAACACACATATACAAACTAACACACATATTCAAAGTAACACACATATACAAACTAACACACATATCCACACTAACACACATACAAACTAACACACATATTTACACTAACACACATATCCACACTAACACACATATTCACACTAACACACACATACAAACTAACACACATATCCACACTAACACACATATACGAACTAACACACATCTTCACACTAACACACATATACAAACTAACACACATATCCACACTAACACACATCTTCACACTAACACACATATACAAACTAACACACATATCCACACTAACACACATATACAAACTAACACACATCTTCACACTAACACACATATACAAACTAACACACATATTCACACTAACACACATATTCACACTAACACACACATACACACTAACACACATATCCACACTAACACACATATCCAAACTAACACACATATCCACACTAACACACATATCCACACTAACACACATATCCACACTAACACACAATTCCACACTAACACACATATCCACACTAACACACACATACAAACTAACACACATATCGACACTAACACACATATACAAACTAACACACATATCCACACTAACACACATATTCACACTAACACACATATACAAACTAACACACATATCCACACTAACACACATATACAAACTAACACACATATTCAAAGTAACACACATATACAAACTAACACACATATCCACACTAACACACATACAAACTAACACACATATTTACACTAACACACATATCCACACTAACACACATATTCACACTAACACACACATACAAACTAACACACATATCCACACTAACACACATATACAAACTAACACACATCTTCACACTAACACACATATACAAACTAACACACATATCCACACTAACACACATCTTCACACTAACACACATATACAAACTAACACACATATCCACACTAACACACATATACAAACTAACACACATCTTCACACTAACACACACATACAAACTAACACACATATCCACACTAACACACATATATAAACTAACACACATCTTCACACTAACACACATATACAAACTAACACACATCTTCACACTAACACACATATACAAACTAACACACATATTCACACTAACACACATATTCACACTAACACACACATACACACTAACACACATATCCACACTAACACACATATACAAACTAACACACATATCCACACTAACACACACATACAAACTAACACACATATCCACACTAACACACATATACAAACTAACACACATATTCACACTAACACACATATACAAACTAACACACATATTCACACTAACACACATATACAAACTAACACATATATACAAACTAAAAATGTTTTTTTTAAAATCACTGTCCAAGGGAACGAACACCAGCCAGGATGACAGTCGGAACCGCTGGTCTGCATGGGCTAGCAGTTAGCTTAGCCTGCCCTGCTTCCACGTCCTTTCAGAACACCCTCGGTGTTTCCTCCTCGGTCGCAGCTCCGGGCGGGGACCGTGTTCCCCGGGCCCACCAGACAAAGAAGAGCAGGCTCTCCCAGCTGATCCAGCGCCAGCTCTCCCAGACAGACACCCTCGACACACCTCCCCGCACTCCACACGATGACATCAAAAACACCAAAGTCAATGCCAGGTGAGACCGCTGCCGGACCGCCCTCGGTATTATCGGAACTGCCGGTATGCATGGGCTATCAGTTAGCTTAGCTTGCCCCGCTCTCCCAGCCGATCCAGCGCCAGCTCTCCCAGCCATCAAACGAGGACAAAACGTAAGCCGCAGACGTGGACAAAGACACTGCATGGAGGGTAATGGGTGAGGCCGCCACAAATGTGAATTGGCACCGCCATCTTCTGACACTGGAAGTGGAAAGACCAATGCTAATCATTTAAAACAAAATTATGAGGCATCCAGGTAGCGTAGTGGTCTATTCCGTTGACTACCAACAGAGGGATCGCCGGCTCGAATCCCTGTGTTACCTCCAGCTTGGTCGGGCGTCCCTACCTCTGGTTGGTCGGGGCACCTGTTTGGGGGGGAGAGGGAACTGGGGGGAATAGCGTGATCCTCCCACGCACTACGTCCCCCTGATGAAACTCCTCACTGTCAGGTGAAAAGTGGCTGGTGACTCCACATTTATCAGAGGAGACGTGGTAGTCTGCAGCCCACCCCGGATCAGCAGAGGAGGTGGAGCAGAGACCGGGACCGCTCAGAAGAGTGGGGTAACTGGCCAAGCACAATTGGTGAGAAAAGGGGGGGAAAGTCCAAAAAAAAAGAAAGAGAGAAAGAAAAACATCATGACTGACCATGAGGTCAAAGAGGTTTTCATAAAGGTTATTCAGCCTTTGCCTTAATTCAATGTTGTTTGAGCGTGCAAGTTTATCCTTGGGGGCAGTTGATTTTGGCTAGATTAAAATCTATTCCGACCCTGCTATACCCATAACTCATTGCATAGGGTCGCCACAGTATGTATTCTTGGCAGAGGCTTTATATAAAATTACCCATTGACTGCAGATGACATTAGACCTGTGAATTCACACTACAGATGACATTAGACCTGTGAATTCACACTGCAGATGACGTTATACCTGTGAATTCACACTACAGATGACATTAGACCTGGGAATTTACACCACAGATGATGTTAGACCTGTGAATTCACACCACAGATGACGTTAGACCTGTGAATTCACACCGCAGATGACGTTAGACCTGTGAATTCACACTGCAGATGATGTTAGACCTGTGAATTCACACTGCAGATGACATTAGACCTGTGAATTCACACTGCAGATGACGTTAGACCTGTGAATTCACACTACAGATGACATTAGACCTGTGAATTCACACCACAGATGACGTTAGACCTGTGAATTCACACTGCAGATGACATTAGACCTGTGAATTCACACCACAGATGACGTTAGACCTGTGAATTCACACTGCAGATGACATTAGACCTGTGAATTCACACTGCAGATCACATTAGATCTCTGAATTCACACTACAGATGACGAGACCCATTAGACCTGTGAATTCACACTGCAGATGACAGACATGTGAATTCACACTGCAGATGACATTAGATCTGTGAATTCACACTGCAGATGACGTTAAACCTGTGAATTCACACTGCAGATGACATTGGACCTGTGAATTCATACTACAGATGACATTAGACCCATTAGACCTGTGAATTGACACTGCAGATGACATTAGACCTGTGAATTCACACTCCATATGACATTAGACCTGTGAATTCACACTGCAGATGACATTAGACCTGTGAATTCACACTACAGATGACATTAGACCTGAGAATTCACACTGCAGATGACATTAGACCTGTGAATTCACACTACAGATGATGTTAGACCTGTGAATTCACAATGCAGATGACGTTAGACCTGTGAATTCACACTACATATGACATTAGACCCATTAGACCTGTGAATTCACTCTGCAGATGACATTAGACCTGTGAATTCACACTACAGATGACATTAGATCTGTGAATTCACACTACAGATGACATTAGACCTGTGAATTCACACTGCAGATGACAGACCTGTGAATTCACACTACATAGGACATTAGACCCATTAGACCTGTGAATTCACACTGCAGATGACATTAGACCTGTGAATTCACACTACAGATGACATTAGACCGGTGAATTCACACTACAGATGACATTAGACCTGTGAATTCACACTACAGATGACATTAGACCTGAGAATTCACACTACAGATGACCTTAGACCTGTGAATTCACACTACAGATGACATTAGACCGGTGAATTCACACTACAGATGACATTAGACCTGTGAATTCACACTACAGATGACATTAGACCTGAGAATTCACACTACAGATGACATTAGACCTGTGAATTCACACTACAGATGACATTAGACCTGAGAATTCACACTACAGATGACATTAGACCTGTGAATTCACACTACAGATGACATTAGACCTGAGAATTCACATTACAGATGACATTAGACCGGTGAATTCACACTACAGATGACATTAGACCTGTGAATTCACACTACAGATGACATTAGACCTGAGAATTCACACTACAGATGACATTAGACCGGTGAATTCACACTACAGATGACATTAGACCTGTGAATTCACACTACAGATGACATTAGACCTGAGAATTCACACTACAGATGATATTAGACCGGTGAATTCCCACTACAGATGACGTTAGACCTGTGAATTCACAAAAACAATCGCCACCACACTGCAGAGTGCAAAGACAGAATACATGAGCACAGAAATACAACTAATTTTTTTACATTTTTTTTCAGCCGTCACACATCTATCTGCACAGTGTGCGTCGATATGCATCCTTTGTTGTAGCTTCACTCATGCTGACAGCTGGCCAATGAAGTGAACACACACATGTCCTCCAGCGATATGGTTATCATGTTGGATCAGAGTTCATATTTGGTGAGGTGTTCCTTGTCAAAACAAATATCAGAAATAATCTCCTGTTGATATATAGCAGACTCAATCACAGAGTCCACCAAGTCCACAGGGAATCAGATCATTCATATGAATTGTTCTGTTATGCACAGTGTTTATACAGGAAACATCTTTACGAGGTCCTAAATCAAGATTATACTCTAATCCAAACCAAAGTCCCATTTGAAATCTGAAGCCATGACGTCTGTTAGAGACAAACACATACCTGCAAAAAAAAACCAAAAAAAAAACTTGATGGCAATTGGTATAGAAATACAAATACCAACAGCAGCCACCCCACAACTTAGCCTATCATATATCACTCTGCAAGCAGAACCAGAGAGGCCAGCAACCAAGGTAGCCATACACTAAACCCAAACCCCAATTCCCTTCAGATCTGTGGAGAGAATAAATACAAAGGCAGATGCAAATAATATCACTGGTTCAATACCTCAGATGAGAGCATAAACATATGTGAACTTGTTATTGTCATTATTAGTTGCAGCAGCAGTAGTATTAACATAAAAGTCTGGGTGTTTCCTTATAGTCCATTGTAAAAGATAAAACTTCAGCTCAGGGTAAGTATAATGCTACTGACAGCAAAATGCAAGGCTGCAAACTCAAATGGTCCAGACTGATGTGCCAACCAAACAAGTCTATTAATTGAAAGAGAGCAGACCCTGCTATCAGGTTCCTACTAGACTAAAGGATTCCCTTCTGAGAGTGGCCACAAATTCAAATCCCCCAGTCTCCCTTCATTTGCTTCTGGCCCTGCTTTGGCCGGCGGATATGCCGACTCAACCCTGCCAAACCAGCACTGCCTGTCAGGGCCCAAAAAAAGAACAAAACCCAAACAGAAGTTAATTATTCTGTAACAACTCAAATTGCCACAAAGATTGATATTATTAGCCGAGCTGTCTACAATAACCAGCGTGGGGCAAAGCTCCAGTGAGATGGGAATGCTGGATGTAAATCTGCTGCCAGGAGGGTGCTTTGGTGGGACGGGGAGGAGAGCAGGGAGTTTGCTCTGGTGTTTTTTCAAAACATGCTGGAAAAACTGGACTCACAGGGTGACTTGATTGGTGCGTGAGTACTGAGGTCCAAGATTGGTCAGGGAAGCTTGTAGCTCTGTAGGGACTAGTGGCCTGTTGTTTGGTGGTGACTGAAGCCAGATTTAGGTCCAGGTATAGGAGTGAAACTTTTATTCCCTCCCTTTTTCTCCCCAATCGAATTTTTTTGGCCAATTACCCCACTGTTCTGAGCCGTCCCGGGCACTGCTCCACCCCCTCTGCTGATCCGGGGAGGGCTGCAGACTACCACATGCCTCCTTCCATACATGTGGAGTCACCAGCCGCTTCTTTTCACCTGACAGTGAGGAGCTTCACCAGGGGGACGTAGCGCGTGGGAGGATCACGCTATTCCCCCCAGTTCCCCCTCCCCCCTGAACAGGCGCCCCGACTGACCAGAGGAGGCGCTAGTGCAGCGACCAGGACACATACCCACATTCGGCTTAGGGATGCCCGACCAAACCAGAGGTAACATGGGGATTTGAACTACTAATCCCTGTGTTGGTAGGCAACAGAATAGACCGCTACACTACCCGGATGCAGGAGTGAAACTCTTGTCTTAAGCAAAGCTCATAGTTACAGTGTGCTGTGTGAGATTAGGGTGTGTGTATGATATTCAGCTCATCCATTCAGCTCATATACATATATGTATGAGCTGAATGGATGAGCAGAAGATACATAGCTGAATGATATATATATATATATATATATATATGCATATATTTTTTGTTGTACCTGCTTTCCTCAGAGAAGAGATGTATTAACAAATTTGGGCGTTCACGTTAACTTTGACAGCAACCCCCCCCAGTCAACCTGTCTGGAACATATAGGTGGACTCTGGAGTATGTAAAAAGTGATTGCACAAATACTGCACATAACACATGGTGACTGCATGGACACATGCACAGACAAACACACCACACGCCATAGGAGTTTAGCCAAACTGCTTAGCTCAGAAAGGAGTTTAGTCTGGCTAACCAGATCCGTTACCTATAACAGCGTATCACAAATCAACTGACATCTTTGTAATTATGTTGTAAGAGCTAGCACCTCGGAGCCAAGGACCGCTGGGAAAAATTACAGCAACTCTATGACTGGAACTGTTGTCAAGTCATGGCAACTTTTATTCCACCCTGTCATTTCTGACATAGACGAGATTGGTCACATGCCACTGGCTACACAACTTATACTTGTTCTATGTTGTGAACTAAAGTTGGACACAAAATCTCAATTTCTTTCATAAACAGCTGTGCCAATGACAACAGCAGCCCTGCCATATGAGCTCTGGCTGCCATCGAGGAAGGAGGAGCATAAAAAAGCATAGCAAAACAACATTCTCAATCTATGCTAATTAGCATACTTTCACATGGGCTGGAATGCTATGATAACATCCACCTCTTTCCCCTGAGGAGGCCTTGATCCTGCAACCGTTTACTGGGTCAAGGGACCTCGATGCGGATGAAAGAAAGGTAAAGGGCCCTCGAGCAGGGGATGGGCTCTCTCTCTCTTGGATGAAGGCTTGGTATTTGGATATTGCAGAGAATGTCCGCGCTTTTCCTATTGTTAGTTGGCATCGGTATTTTAATGCAGAAGAGGATAGAGGCAGGCTTTGACTTGTGTTTCTCTCATTTGGGGGCCTCTACTGTCAGATAGCTGTCACTCCCTGTGCATGGCGACGGTGTTGTGAAGTAGCGGGGCAGGAGGCGTAGTACAAAGCAGAGCCCTGTCTCTGCGGGGATGGTCACAGCAGCATGGGATTGATGGGGTGGTGATGAGAGATGGAGATGTCGGGAACAGACACCCATTCAGAGTGGGACCAGTAAGAGAGGCCTACTGGGGAACTCTGGGGCCCATCATCACCTCCTTTCTCTGGCTCAGGCTGGGGAGAGAGGAACTGAAGGATGGAGGAATACAGGAATGGGGGGAGGGGGGGCTGTCTAGTGGGAGTTACCACACATCGCCCCACTGTGGGTTTATTATTCTGGAGTGTGACCTGATCCAGCTGTGACTGCTCCTACAGAGCTGCTGTGTCCTGGCAGAAACACTGTGAGTCAATTATTTCTATGTGCTACCAAAGTAAAAACAATTTCACAGTTGTGTATCTAACTTTGTGTGTGTGTGTGTGTGTGTGTGTGTGTGTGTGTGAGAGAGAGAGAGAGAGAGAGAGAGAGAGAGAGAGAGAGAGAGAGAGAGAGAGAGAGAGAGAGAGAGAGAGAGAGAGAGAGAGAGAGAGAGAGAGAGAGAGAGAGAGAGAGAGAGAGAGAGAGTTGAGCTAAGAAGGTATGGAGTAGAAAAAACAACGAGCCTAGGTGGTTCCCTACTTTGAGGTACATGAAATGTGGGTTACGGCTCCGCAGCAGGGCCTCCCAGGTAATGCTGGGGGCTGGGATACAGAAATATGAGACAGATAAGTATCAGTCAGCTAAGGTCATTCCAGGTATTCGGTGGGGGACACCACAAGTTGAGATTTTGCATTCTCACACGATATGAGAGGGTTCTGTGTGAATCATTAATCACACATCCTGTGCTTCATCTCTGCAGCTGTCTGCAGTCACGCACCAGTTAAGCATATTTTTTAATGCTGTTTTTCACTGGCAATGGACCATCTCTCTGTTTGACTGTCTGTACTTTTATGTTAGTGCCCAAGGTTTGTATGCCTATATAAGTCGCTACACATGTCTGGTATGTTTGTATGTTTCTCCAAGGGTCTCCCTTTTTCTAGAGGGATGAGTTTTTGTTTTTTTTTCATTCCTGTTGGTCTCCCCTGGCCATTGCAGCAGAAAGACGAGGTGATGGATGAATCAGCCATTGTTTGGGGTGCATGTGGCAAATACGTCAAGGGACAGAGTAACCAGATACAGCCCCTCTCCACATCCCCACCAGGGAGCTGAGGCAGAGAAACCCAAGTCACGTTCAAATAAATTCTTTCCTGTCCAAACTGACACCCTTCCGTTGCCATGGTGTGGCTTTGGTTTCGTTTACAGTAATTTAGAGTCTGGGTGGCACAGGAACGCGGAGCGGGACGGAAGCTTAAGGTACTCTTAAGATGACTTATGGGCTCAAATGATGTATGGGGTGGGCGTCCAGCACTTATCACTTTCCACGGACATAGTAGAGCTTTACCTGCTGCCTGAAGGGAGCAAAGAACAGTTTCAAAAGAGGAGGATGTAAATGACCATCAAAGCCGTTATCCTTCTGTGCTGCAGTGTGGGTCTCTCCACACTGTCCACTTGTCATAAGGGCTTAGCTAGTCGTCAGTCGTTCAGTATAATTACCGACAAACCTTTTACCTTTCTGAGGATCTTACTTAGTCCTGTGTATGTTTTTAGACAGGCAGCTTGACGACACCTGTATTTTTTTTACCACCTCCCTCGTTCAGGCTGTTAGATGCAGCACCTTTTACTATAAAAATAGCATAAAATCGGGCGTCTGGGTAGCACAGCGGTCTATTCCGTGGCCTACCAACACGGGGATCACCGGTTCGAATCCCCGTATTACCTCCGGCTTGGTCAGGTGTCCCTACAGACACAGATGGCCGTGTCTGTGGGTGGGAAGCCAGATGTGGGTATGTGTCCTGGTTGCTGCACTAGCGCCTCCTCTGGCAGTCAGGGCGCCTGTTCAGGGGGGAGGGGGAACTGGGGGGAATAGCGTGAGCCTCCCATGCGCTACGTCCCCCCTGGTGAAACGCCTCACTGTCAGGTGAAAAGAAGCGGCTGGTGACTCCACATGTATGGGAAGAGGCATGTGGTAGTCTGCAGCCCTCCCCAGATCAGCAGAGGAGGTGGAGCAGAATTGGCCAAGTACAACTGGGGAGAAAAATGGGGAGAAATCCCCAAAAAAGAAAAAAAAACTGCCCATTTCAGGTCCGAGGTCAACTGAAGGCTCCCTCCCTAGCGTGACGTGTACCCCTTCCAAACCAAAACTAAGCTGCTCCTCTTTGGCGCTCACTTGAAGCAACCCCAAACCAAAGACCAACCAGTGCATCTGCTGTTAATAATGAAACAATAATCAACCCCACCACAATGAAAATATCCAGTGGTGGGTGTATATGACTTCACACCAGGTATAGCCCAGCACCCCTACGACACACACAGCGGGCGTGAACTTCAACACCAACAATAACGCTCGCGGACATAGTCAGGGTCTATTTCAAACAATCACATGTGTACATGTGTCCCCGATATTCATTTTAAACAGCGAAGATCTAATAAACTCCTTCCCATCGACATGAGGAAGAGTAACACATGTTGTTCATAAGAGACATAACACTCTGCCCGCTAAAAAGATAATGAAAAGCCCACAGTGCACGGACATTAGATACACGCATACAGATACTTACTGAGCCACCAACACACCACTTCTCTCCCCCTCTCTAACGATTCATCTTGCATGTAGTCCCGATCTAAATTGTCAGCGCTGTTTCCGAATTCCTGTCTTAATGTAAAAACCTGCACTGGGCTGGAAGATGAGGTCGGTCTGGAATACAGCTCTTAATGTGAGACAATGTCCATCTTTCCTACTGGGGTCTAGGGTAGGGCAAAAGAAGGAGGAGTATGTGTTGAAGCAAGCCACACAGCACAAGTGCTTATCCACGGGCTGCCCTCAATGCAATGCACCCTGAAGCTGAGGACCCATGGACACAGGACAGATATATCACCTTCAATCAAGGTAGTGGCTAAGCACTGAATGGGCCATGGTTTTTTTCCAGCAAGGCTGTCTTTACAGACATAAATCTATGGGGTTATGCAGTGCTATGCTTTCCAGTAACATATTACTTGGAACATTAAAACAGTCTGAATTGAGGTTCAAGAACCCACCGCTCTGTAGTGAGGGAACAACCAGAGGCCAGTTATGCTTCAGTCTGCTGCTAACCCCAAACTGTTTCCAATGGAACGGTCTGTGTTCTCTGGAAGCAGACACCCAATGGAAGAGCTTACCAAAGGAAAGCTGGTTACAACCAAGAACCTCTACGAAGCGCAACCCAAGCCATCCTCCATCTCCAACCAGGGAACACTGAACTTATCTGCAAGTAGGACCACTGGGGCTCCCATCCATTTTAATGAGAGACTACGCCAAATGTCAGCATTTATAAAAGAGTCCTATTATCCTTATTACCACTGCACACTTCCATATGTTGCTGGCCTGGCCATGACCGCTCACTACCTGATGATTACGATAAATCTCCTCAAATTCAGGATGCAGAGCAGTCCATTTCTCTACGGCCACCCGTGCTCCTTCCAAAGGCCAATCACTGTGCCGAACAAAAGATCAAATGTGCGAGTGAGCAAAAGGCAGGGACAGTTAATCTCCCCATGTGAGAGATAGAAAAAACATCTCCAGCAGATAAAAAGATCAAATAATGAAGCGTAGTGCTCTCCCTGTGCCAATGGAACAATATGACCATGAAGAGTTGTGAGAGCAAGGACAGCTTAGGTCCACAACACCAAACTATGATACCGGAGCGCGCTTGGAGACTGGATGAATGTGAACTAGGCTGAAATACACAGGACTGACTGGCTCGCTGGAAGAATGAGTGGTGAAAGAGCGAGGGTGTTGTTTTTGTGACTGCACTCTTGGAGAGAGGGGGTATGATCCCAATGCATGTGGAAACTTGTTTTTTTTTTTCACCTCAAACACACTCGTTCGGCGTCCTTCTTTATATAACCTCTCAAAGTAAGCTACATAACGCAGAGATCCAAACAGAGCCACCCAATAGAGCCATTTCAACCCCCATTCCGAGTCATAACATTAAATCAACCATGGTGACAATCTACATACATACACCCAGGGTGTTAAAAGGTAGTTTAAGAGCATGCTAGGATCCCTTTCCAAAGCTACTTCAGTCGATGGAAACAAGTGATCACAGACTGATGTACTGCTGTTGTTACAGACAGACTGATTCTGTTATTTTCACAGTTCTCCAGTCTGGTCCAAAGACAGGAAAATACACTTGGAGTTGCATACTGAGAGACAACAAAAAACAATCTTTAGTTCTCTCTTTCGGTACTTTCTCAATCAGTCTATGACTTTGCCTGTCCTTCTCTCACATTACCTCTCCATGGTGCATTTTGGAATAGAACTGATTTCCTGGACTCCTGAAGCAGAATGAAGAAAGTACCGGTGTGAAGAAAGGTCAGGGGTAAGGTCCATTATATAAAGGCCAATAAAGTTGCAGACTTTATCACAACATCCTTAATGGCTCGTAAGAAACCTTAACACTGTCTTGTAGAGGATTTACAATACGCCCTGCCCTGTGAGTCTAAAAAAATCTAAATGGCCATGTAGTATGTATTATTTTGTGCCTTGAGCCACTGCCCGAGTCTTTTGTGGGCCATGGCCCGGCTTTGCCGCCCAATGTAGAATCTGGTGCTGTTTACCCAGTCCTCATAGATGCCAGATTCATCTGACTCTCCACTCTTGTCCAGGCTTTTCCAAGCTAAGTCTGCATCACTGACTCCGGGAACTGGGCCGAGGCAGGCTGAGAAAGGCCTGGCAGATCATCTCTGGATGGGCAAGGAAGGACACAGATGGTCCTTGACTGGAGATACTAGACAGGAGTTGGGTAAACGGCAGGGGAAGCATCAAACTTTTGATGCTCCTTCATGACAAAATACATTTTTAAAAAACTTTTTTTTCATGAATTTCAGCCGCAGCTGACTTCAGAAAGGACTCAGTCTCCGTAATTTCATAAATGAATCCGCTCCTTACAGACTTATTTTCTTCCAGGTTTCGTGCTTTGCCCTCAAAGGTAACAGACCTGTGAGGAACACCAAGGTATCCTCTTCCTTCCACTGAAAGAAGGGAAGCTTTGGGAAAAAAATAAGGCCCTGGGCATTGTGCATAGATGGGCTCCAGCCCCGTTTCCTTCATGGAAACCCCTCTGTAACCCCCTCTTGGTAATAGCTTCCATGTGCAGAGCCCCTGCACTCCAAACAAAACTGAAATAATAACATGGAAAGGGATCTCTGTTGTTGCATTGCCTGTCATAACCTTCAGAGAATGACACCTCCGCTTGTCTGGGAGATGCTATGCTGATGACCGCTGAGGCCCTCCTAATGTCGCTATCGCTTGGGTACAATGACAACAGTCCACCATCACTCTCTCTCTCGCTGTCTGTCTCTATCTCGCTCTCTCTCTGTCTTTCTCTCCCCTCTCTGTCTGCCTTGCTCTCTCTCTCTCTCTGTGTCTGTCTTTCTCCCTCTCTCTCTCTCTCTCTCTCTCTCTCTCTCTCTCTCTCTGTCTGTCTGTCTCTCACTCTCTCTATCTGTCTGTCTGTCTCTCACTCTCTTTCTGTCTGTCTGTCTGTCTCTGACTGTCTCGCTCTGTCTGTCTCTCTCACTCTCTCTCTCTCTCTCTGTCCCCGTCACACACACAAAACACAATTACATCACAGATGCAAAAGACTGACAACACATCACATGCTATATCCGTTTTTAGAAGAAAGGACCACTCGCTGAAACACAGGCACAATAAAACGACCCGCCTGGTCTGGCAGGACCCATTGCTTTGGTGGGACCTGCCATCAGCATTACACCATTACACACAGGTTTATAGCTGAGCGAGTCAAGCGCCTATCTCCAGTACAATACACATCTTTGTGTGTCTCCTATTGCCACAGGTTACGGCTGAAGTAACAAGGCATACCTATATAAACACGTCTTCATCTGATGAACTTCCACAGTGACAGATATTCTCAGTATCGCCTCTCCGTCTTCATCAGGCACACAACCTTATGACAACAGAGGCCAGCGTGTAATGCACACACAGACCTTGTAACAGATACAGCGGCTTTTTATCGGATACATGTTTTCTGTGGTTGAAAAACATCCAAATCAAATGAAAACACACCCAGACTGTGATAATACACGTCCTGGCTTCCACCTAACCTCTCATGTTGCCGCGGGCTGTTGAGCTGATGTCAGTGTTACCAGCTTTTAATACCACAGAAGGAAAACACACTCATATATTCACACACCAAATATGTACACACACACACACACACACACACACACACACGGCAGGGACAATACAAGTACGCACACATACAGGGAGAGGAAAAAAGTTCACCAAGGACACCGACGCACACGTTAGATTTCGAAATCAAGCTCTGTCGGCCTTGAAAGCTGAGACTGCCGGTCATGCTCTACATATGCACATGCACGGCCTTTCACGGACTTAAACACCTACAACTATGCACATGCAGATGGGCTCTATTAAGAACGGATGACTGCACGCTGCTCCTTCCACAATGAATGGGCCTGTGGACGCCGTCCTGCTTCGCCCTCACAAAACCAGTCAACGCCACCAAGGGATTTTATTTACAGCCATCAAGACCAAACATAGTTGTGACAGTGACCGTTGTCTACACAATAATTGCCTATAATAGCCTGAAAAGATGTCAGCATACACAAGAACTCTTGCTTCAAAATATGCTGAGGGATTTGATAGCTTGGTCAGTGCCTAGCTGTGAGCTGAAGCCATGGCCCTGCACCTACATTTGTGGACTTTAAATTATTGTGACACCACCACAAGGCAAAAGTTTAAGGTCTGGGTGTAACTTGGGCCCATTCTCCCTCATTCAGAGTAGAGGATGAGTCAAGAATATCATACGCTAGGAATGAAGGTTAGCGATCCACATTAATTGTATTCACATGCTAGCAAATACTGCCTTAGTTTCTGTGCTTTTGTGTGTACACACATGCAAGCGCAAGTGTGTCTGTACGTGTGTAGACACAATGTGTATGTTTTTACGCCTATTTTTAATGAGTGCATCATTACAATACTTTGAGTTTGTTGCAGCGTGGAGTTCAAAAAGAGAAATAATTCAAGTTCTTGATGAGAGCCATGGCTTTCTTTGACTTCTTTCAACCTCCTTGGGTCTTTAATTATATATTATATGGTCTGCATGTCCCCTCTTCCCACTATGTCAAATGAACTCTATTAAAGGCTGTCATTCCTTCAAAAGGAACCAAGAACACTGAACTGGCACAAGTTGATAGCGTGCCGGCTTAATGGCGGCAGTAGAGCTTACTATTCTATTGTGCTCCATCGTAACAAAAGATACTCTGTTGTTGTTACTTCATTATGTTCTTCAGATGATGTAACAGCGTCAGACTGCAGCCCACTGTCAGTCCAAACCCACATCTGTGTGAGAGACATGCCAGTGAGAACTAGTGCCGCTGGTCTCCCCTAATCATCCCCAACCCCTTAACCCCGAGAACACGCTCGCTTCACCAGCCTCCTCCCTCGCCAGTCATAAAGTCAGAGCAACTGCCGGAGCATGAGCCCTGCCCAAGAGCTAGGGGAGGGAACAAAACTAATAACTGAAAATCAAATGGTGTTTCACACTTTAATGAGACAAATGGACATTTATGTGCATCAAGCTCATAAGCCAGCTGGATGGGGGGGGGGGTCCAGGGGTGCCGAGCTAAAGCGACGCTTTCCATGAGTCCTCGCCATGATTGGGGCCATTTACCCACTGCCCAATGGACCGCATTAGACCTGAGTTCGCTGCCTGGGTCCTGATGTGTATGATGGCTAAAAGCTGCACATTTAGTCAGAGGGAAATTGGCCCAAACGGGCCTTCCTCTCACATCTGTCCTTATTCATCATTGTGTTCCTCTCACTATCGCTGCCTCTCCTTTTCCCCTCCTTGTCATTATCCAATTCCCTTCCTGGTCTCCACCTCAACCTGCTACATTTAATACCAGGAATCTGTTCACCTACTAGAGGGAGCTCTTCCTAATGACTCATTCCCATAGCTAAGGGATGGAGAACAGACTAAAGCCCTGCCTCTGTCCGCCTGCCTATCTATCTATCTATCTATCTATCTATCTATCTATCTATCTATCTATCTATCTATCTATCTATCTATCTATCTATCTATCTATCTGTCTCTCTCTCTCGCTCTCTCTCAGCTCAATGTCTCTCTTCTTTTTCTGCAGTAATACACTGAGGCCATGCTGTACATTATGAGAGAAGTTTATTTTGACTGATATAGATCGCTGGTAGCTGATATGCCCATAATCCAAGACATAAGCAGCTGCCGCCGTGCAAACAGATACTGGTTTACTATTATGGTCCACCAGAGGCAACTTGACTCACTGTGGAATGAGAGGGCTCTTGTCCAGGTGCACTCGCTTCCTCCTGTTTCCAAGGGCAACTACATCACTGTCATTCTCCAAGATAACAATGGAATGATTGGATCTTCCTGAGCCACCAACCTGGCTCCAAATGCCATCTGTAGGAGAGGACGGGAATAGAGAGGGTATTGTTCCATAACCATTCCAAAACAAAGTCACTAGAGTACCTGACCCTCTGCAGTCCTCTCTCACTGGTACAATATTTTGTCCATGGAAAGCTGACAACTACAAAAGGTCATTCTCCTCTATTCAATTTGTCCTCCTGCCTCATGCTCAATCTCGCTATCTCTGCTTTGTAGTTTCTCTCCCTCCATCCATCTGTCTTCTTTCCAGCCCGGCTCTGCCTCACTCCCTGCCTTCTTCCCTTCCCTTCTGCTCGCATATAAAACAACTATGAGTGGTTTAACACACCCAATTCGAGGTCAAGCAACACCCAGCCCTCACTGGTGACCTTCAGTACAGCTGCAAATGTGAGCGCTTTAGCACATGCAGCCAGGGTCAATGATGCCTCGGCTGCCCGACCGCAGGCGCCAGGCGCTACCAAAGGACAAGAGTGTACAAACACTTGTGCACACACACACATACAGGTACATATATTCACATATTGTGTCATTTGTGTTGATGCAGCATTGACATGTTCAAACAGCTGAAGGGGATGGACAGATGAGTGCCCTACCCCCACACCCCCCATCAATATACACCCATAATTTGGGTCTCTGACAGGTTGTAAGATGTCTGTCTAAGCCCAGATGTTAACATAAAAAAGATTGTTTTTGTACCTAACTGAGATCATGCTATAAAAGCAGCTCAAGATGGGGACCGTGGCTGGAAAAATTGAGTGAATTAGGAATGGCACCCATCCAAACTCTCTGATGTGTGAATCAGTGGAGCTTGAATCTAGAAAATGGAGTTCAACAAGTTCGAACACAAATGAAGACGGATTGGCGTTATTGCAAACATACCAGTGCGTCTTCACAGTGAAAATGTGTACTCAAACAAGTGTGATACACTGTTATGCATCTTTCATCAACTGTAATGGCGATCACTTCATGGGTATGAAATCAGCATATCCATTGGAGTAGTAGCAGGTTTCCGTGGTCTGTCCTCTAAATGAGTGCACGCCTTAAATCATGTGAAAACTGATGAAATTATGTCAAGAGTCAAAGGGCAATCTGGGTCACCTCGGAAAAAACAGAGGACTGCTCAGTCTGACTAATTGTAGCATGTCAGAATTAGTTATGAAACGATAAATACCGAGTGCACTGTATGGATGGAGTTTCTCAAAAAAAAAATAGGAATATCCCTTGCATCTCTCAACCAAAGGCAGGTAAATCTAGGCTTTGTCCATCAATCGCCACAGCTGGTGTCATCGAAAAGCCTGAAAAATCTACCTTGACCTGCAGCAGGCAACAGCCTTTGTTTGAACTGAAGCTCCGATGTGCTGCCAATACAATCCACAGCCCTGCCAACGAAAGCTTCAATTCGGCCAACACACGCCAAGAGATTCCTCCTGGGAGTCCGAGTTGGAAAGTGTGACAATGGGCTAACAGAAACGGGGACAATGGGAGAACTGTGGTTCTGTGAACAATGGGACAAAAATGTTCTGGGGTTGTGCACAATGCATGGACACACACTGCGGTGGTGTGGTGGGATCTGGACAGAGGAAAGGGAGCAAGGGAACCGCAGCATTAGATCCACAGCTCCTGGAGGAGGGTGAACGTCAGGCTGAGCGTGGATGAAGTGCAGGGCCTCGTAAATCTGCAGGCACATCCTGAAAATATCAGATGGCTCACGTGTCCCCCCCCCCCCAACATCACCATTCCCTTCCAACACACACACAGGATATTAGAAGCTACATTCACTTGACTTAATGCTTAGGATCATCAAACAAAAGAGGGGGAAAAGACTTTAAGGTCACTTAAAATATTTTTTATGTTTCATGTTGTATATGGGATATATCATTATGTCTGAAGTATGCACTTGAGAGGAACTTGGAAAGCTTGGTAGTGATATTATGATGTAAATGTGTATGAATTGAGATAATGCGGCCAAGATAATCAAGCTTTATCAGGCCAGTGATATGAGGAAAACATGCACCATCCTGTGTGGAAAGTCTGACAAATCCTGTCTAATAGGCCCTGCTCAATGTGAACACATGTATACCGTACGTAGGTGTGTGTGTGTGTGTTTGACTGTTACCATGGCGCCCCAAATAAAGAGGATTATTGATTAAAATTAATGAGTGGTTTCACAAGGTTTAAACATTTCACAAAAACGGACTCGTTCATTCGTTGGATTTCTTTTTCATGGAATGGCGTCACTTTCTTTCCCTCGTTTCCAGTTTGTCTTTGTGCACATCAGCAAACTCAGACGCTGAACGCTAACTCAAGTTATTGGGTTAACTATTCCGTTGCCTACCAACACGAATCGCCAGTTCGAATCCCCGTGCTAACTTGGGTGGGAAGCCGGATGTGGGTATGTGTCCTGGTCGCTGCACTAGCACCTCCTCTGGTTGGTTGGGGTGCCTGTTCAGGGGGGAGGGGGAAGTGGGAGGAATAGCATGATCTTCCCACACACTATGTCCCCCTGGTGAAACTGCTCACTGTCAGGTGAAAAGAAGCAGCTGGTGACTCCACATGTATGGGAGGAAGACATGTGGTAATCTGCAGCCCTCCCCGGATCAGCAGAGGGGGTGGAGCAGCGACCTTGATGGCTCGGAAGAGTGGGGTAATTGGCCAAGTACAATTGGGGAGAAAAGGGGGGGGTCCCAAAAGGAAAAAAAGTTATTGAGTTAAAACGAATGTCTCGAATGCAGCTCCTCTCCAGTCAGACTGATGGTGCTGATGGTGCAAGCCATGCAGACGACAGCGTTTATGAAGTCATCACAGTGTGCAAGCTCTCTCACACACAAACACACACACACACACACACACACACACACACACACACACACACACACACACACACACACACACACACACACACACACACACACACACACACACACACATCCATGGGGAGTGTCACACAGCAGAAGCAAATCAATTTGAGGAGAGTGGATAGCTGTTACATTCCATGCACACCTTCATATCCTACCTTCTACCATGTAGCACGAGCCTAGAGAAAGCTGTTAGCAAACACTTTTGTTCTTGACATGTTCGAGACATAATCACACCATGTCTGTCTGTCTCTCACCTAAGGCTGCAGAGTTGAGGCCTATTGAGGCTATAATAAAAGACAGCTTGACAATGACGGGGTAATGATAGGGTCCTTGTGGTACTCGTCAGTCTCAAGTCTCCTCCGTCATGCTCTGTTGTGCTGAAGAGCAGCTCACACCGTGTACAGTAGCTGCAGGTGCAGCAGAGAGCAGGACAGGTTAACGGCTCAGGGGCACTCTTTTCTCTTACTAAGGAGTCACGGACAGGACAAAACGTCTTCACACCTTCATAATGTCCCTAGACACTTGGTTAAATAAGACCAAGGCAGTGAAATAGATTAAGAAGCCACTCAAAATATGCTAAATGCCTACCCCCTAGTGGACAATGAATACATTACTCCATTTCAAGTGTATCCATGTGCACATGCCAATATTGTATGCTACACCCACAGCATTTGAAAACACAAATTCCATGTAAGTTAAATAAATGCATAAATTGATTTTGTCATTTTAGGGCTGGTATGCAAAAGGGGCATAGCACAGAGCGCTGACTGACCTACCAGCCAATCTCCCCATCCCATTTTCTGCCTTTACAGTTCTTGCTGTGAGCACAAGTGTCAGAGGAAATCTCTATTAGTCTGTAAGATATACCTGTGGCTCGACTTCTGTGCAAAGCAATATGGAAAAGTTGTCAAAGCTGCCAAATCCATGCCCCGCGGCTCCAATGTACACACAGCGGCAACGTGATGCCCCTGATATGCAATGAACCTGTTAACCTGCCATTTAGCAGAAATCATGTGCCTCAGCCAGCGAGATCCACAGACTCAAGATGGTTATTTCCAGTCTCAGCTCTCTCTCTCTCTCTCTCTCTCTCTCTCTCTCTCTCTCTCTCTCTCTCTCTCTCTCTCTCTCTCTCTCTCTCACACACACACACACACACACACACACACATTTATCTAATTCTTGCCTCACTTCCTCTTCCCATCAGCCTAGCTGGGAGTGGGGCTGGCATACACACATTCTGCCAAAGAGAAGGAGGCAAGACAGGAAGAGAGAGTACTCTGAGACTGATCCTGGGCTCTGATAGGCCTTCGCACACAGATTGAGAAGGATTCCATTTCCCAAGAGCATGAGCAGAGGAAGACTGGGGCTGTTGGCTCTGTAGTTCCCATCCTGAGGCTGTGTGTGAATGCATTGTCGTACGTGAGGAAGGGGGTATAATGGCATCTCAGGTCCCCCTGGCATTGCAGTTAAACTGCGATATGTGTCAGGGAACCACTGCTTACCTACCGTCTCAGCAGTTCATGTTGGCTTAATGAGGTTAGTGCCCTGCCACACCCTCCTCACAACGGGGTGGGTTGGATGAATGCATTTTTGGCCTTTTAAAATGGATTTAGCTGCCAGCTTGGATAAGTTGGGTTTTTTTCCCCCTATCTGGTTGCAAGCAACAGGTGAAAAAGAATGGGTGGGTCATGTAGTTAATGGGTGGGCCATGTAGTTAATAGGTGGGTCATGTAGTTAATGGGTGGGTCATGTAGTTAATGGGTGGGCCATGTAGTTAATAGGTGGGTCATGTAGTTAATGGGTGGGTCATGTAGTTAATGGGTGGGTCATGTAGTTAATGGGTGGGCCATGTGGTTAATAGGTGGGTCATGTAGTTAATGGGTGGGTCATGTAGTTAATAGGTGGGTCATGTAGTTAATGGGTGGGTCATGTAGTTAATGGGTGGGCCATGTGGTTAATAGGTGGGTCATGTAGTTAATGGGTGGGTCATGTAGTTAATAGGTGGGTCATGTAGTTAATAGGTGGGTCATGTAGTTAATGGGTGGGCCATGTAGTTAATGGGTGGGCCATGTAGTTAATGGGTGGGTCATGTAGTTAATGGGTGGGCCATGTGGTTAATAGGTGGGTCATGTAGTTAATGGGTGGGTCATGTAGTTAATAGGTGGGTCATGTAGTTAATAGGTGGGTCATGTAGTTAATGGGTGGGCCATGTAGTTAATGGGTGGGCCATGTAGTTAATGGGTGGGTCATGTAGTTAATGGGTGGGTCATGTAGTTAATGGGTGGGCCATGTAGTTAATAGGTGGGTCATGTAGTTAATAGGTGGGTCATGTAGTTAATGGGTGGGTCATGTAGTTAATAGGTGGGTCATGTAGTTAATGGGTGGGTCATGTAGTTAATAGGTGGGCCATGCATTTAATGGTTGGGTCATGTAGTTAATGGGTGGGTCTTGCAGTTAATGGGTGAGCTATGTAGTTAATGGGTGGGTGATGTCGTTAATGGGTGGGCCATGTAGTTAATAGGTGGGCCATGTAGTTAATGGGTGGGCCATGTAGTTAATAGGTGGGTCATGCAGTTAATGGGTGGGTCATGTAGTTAATAGGTGGGCCATGTAGTTAATAGGTGGGCCATGTAGTTAATGGGTGGGTCATGTAGTTAATGGGTGGGCCATCTAGTTAATGGGTGGGTCATGTAGTTAATAGGTGGGCCATGTAGTTAATAGGTGGGCCATGTAGTTAATGGGTGGGTCATGTAGTTAATGGGTGGGCCATCTAGTTACTGGGTGGGCCATGTAGTTAATAGGTGGGCCATGTAGTTAATAGGTGGGTCATGTAGTTAATAGGTGGGTCATGTAGTTAATAGGTGGGTCATGTAGTTAATAGGTGGGCCATGTAGTTAATAGGTGGGTCATGTAGTTAATAGGTGGGTCATGTAGTTAATAGGTGGGTCATGTAGTTAATGGGTGGGCCATGTAGTTAATAGGTGGGTCATGTAGTTAATAGGTGGGTCATGTAGTTAATAGGTGGGTCATGTAGTTAATAGGTGGGTCATGTAGTTAATGGGTGGGCCATCTAGTTAATAGGTGGGTCATGCAGTTAATGGGTGGGTCATGTAGTTAATAGGTGGGCCATGTAGTTAATGGTTGGGTCTTGCAGTTAATGGTTGGGTCATGCAGTTATTGTGGGTGGGCCATGTAGTTAATGGGTGGGTCATGTAGTTAATGGGTGGGCCATGCATTTAATGGTTGGGTCATGTAGTTAATGGGTGGGTCTTGCAGTTAATGGGTGGGTCATGTAGTTAATGGGTGGGTCATGCAGTTAATGGGTGGGTCATGTAGATAATGGGTGGGCCATGTAGTTAATAGGTGGGTCATGTAGATAATAGGTGGGTCATGTAGTTAATAGGTGGGTCATGTAGTTAATAGGTGGGTCATGTAGATAATGGGTGGGTCATGTAGATAATGGGTGGGCCACGCAGTTAATGGGTGGGTCAAGTAGTTAATGGGTGGGCCATGTAGTTAATAGGTGGGTCAAGTAGTTAATGGGTGGGTCATGTAGTTAATAGGTGGGTCATGTAGTTAATAGGTGGGTCATGTAGATAATGGGTGGGCCACGCAGTTAATGGGTGGGACAAGTAGTTAATGGGTGGGTCATGTAGTTAATGGGTGGGTCATGTAGTTAATGGGTGGGTCATGTAGTTAATGGGTGGGTCATGCAGTTAATGGGTGGGTCATGTAGTTAATGGGTGGGCCATGTAGTTAATGGGTGGGCCACGCAGTTAATGGGTGGGTCATGTAGTTAATGGGTGGGTCATGTAGTTAATGGGTGGGTCGAGTAGTTAATGGGTGGGTCATGTAGATAATGGGTGGGTCATGTAGATAATAGGTGGGTCATGTAGTTAATAGGTGGGTCATGTAGTTAATGGGTGGGCCATGTAGTTAATAGGTGGGTCATGTAGATAATGGGTGGGTCATGTAGTTAATGGGTGGGTCATGTAGATAATGGGTGGGTCATGCAGTTAATGGGTGGGTCATGTAGTTAATGGGTGGGTCATGTAGATAATGGATGGGTCAAGTAGTTAATGGGTGGGTCAAGTAGTTAATGGGTGGGTCATGTAGTTAATGGGTGGGTCATGTAGTTAATGGGTGGGTCATGTAGTTAATGGGTGGGTCGAGTAGTTAATGGGTGGGTCATGTAGTTAATGGGTGGGTCGAGTAGTTAATGGGTGGGTCATGTAGTTAATGGGTGGGTCGAGTAGTTAATGGGTGGGTCGAGTAGTTATTGTGGGTGGGCCATGTAGTTAATGGGTGGGTCATGTAGTTAATGGGTGGGTCATGTAGTTAATGGGTGGGTCAAGTAGTTAATGGGTGGGTCGAGTAGTTAATGGGTGGGCCATGTAGTTAATAGGTGGGTCATGTAGATAATAGGTGGGTCATGTAGTTAATAGGTGGGTCATGTAGTTAATGGGTGGGTCATGTAGTTAATGGGTGGGTCATGTAGTTAATGGGTGGGTCGAGTAGTTAATGGGTGGGTCGAGTAGTTAATGGGTGGGTCGAGTAGTTAATGGGTGGGTCGAGTAGTTAATAGGTGGGTCATGTAGTTAATGGGTGGGTCAAGTAGTTAATGGGTGGGTCAAGTAGTTAATGGGTGGGTCATGTAGTTAATGGGTGGGTCGAGTAGTTAATGGGTGGGTCAAGTAGTTAATGGGTGGGTCATGTAGTTAATGGGTGGGTCGAGTAGTTAATGGGTGGGTCGAGTAGTTAATGGGTGGGTCGAGTAGTTAATAGGTGGGTCATGTAGTTAATGGGTGGGTCAAGTAGTTAATGGGTGGGTCAAGTAGTTAATGGGTGGGTCAAGTAGTTAATGGGTGGGTCATGTAGTTAATGGGTGGGTCATGTAGTTAATGGGTGGGTCGAGTAGTTAATGGGTGGGTCGAGTAGTTATTGTGGGTGGGCCATGCAGTTAATGGGTGGGTCATGTAGTTAATTTATTGCTGACACACACCTATTAAATTGAAGTGATGATGAGTCAAGTGAGGAAAATGTTCAAGGCTATAATGTTATGATGATGATGATGTTGTTAACAGAGAGGAAGATCATGACATCAGTCTACACACTGCTCTGAGAAACCAATAAAACATGAGTGTAAGAAATTCATAAAACCTGTGTGGATGTGTGTGTGTGTGTGTGTGTGAGTGTGCGTGTGTCTGTGAGTGTGTGTGTGTGAGTGTATGTGTGTGTGTGAGTGTATGTGTGTGTGTGTGAGTGTGCGTGTGTCTGTGAGTGTGTGTGTGTGAGTGTATGTGTGTGTGTGTGTGAATATGAATGTGAGTGCGTGTGTTTGTGTGTGTCTGTGAGTGTGGGTCAATGTGAACATGAATGTGCGTGTGAGTGTGAACATGATTGTGTGTGTGTGAGTGTGTGTCTGTGAGTGTTTGTGGGTGTGTGTGTGAATGTGAATATGAATGTGTGTGTGTGTGTTTGTCTCCGTGTGTGAATGTGAACATGAATGTGTGTATATGTGTGTGTGAATGTGTGTGTGTGTGAATATGAACGTGCGTGTGTTTGTCTGTGTGTGTGTGAATGTGAATATGAATGTGTGTGTGAATATGAATGTGTGTGTTTGAATGTGAATATGAATGTGTGTGTGTGTGAATATGAATGTGTGTGTTTGAATGTGAATATGAATGTGTGTGCGTGTGAATGTGAATGTGTGTGTGTGTGTGTGAATATGAATATGAATGTGTGTGTGTGTGTGTGTGAGAGAGAGAGAGAGAGAGAGAGACATAATAAAGTGAATGTATTCGGACAACAAATGTGCAGTTAAGATTGGAGACACACACAATGAGTTCTTCACTCAGAATAGAGGGGTGAGACAGGGCTGTGGACTTAGCCCAACACTGTTTAATATATATATTAATGAACTGGCGGTGCAGCTGGAACAGTCTGCAGCCTCAGGTCTCCCCCTGTATGACATGGAAGTGAAATGTTTGCTTTATGCAGATGATCTAGTTTTGTTGTCACCAACCTCAGCTGGGCTGCAACAACTACTAGACCTGCTTGAGGACTACTGCCAGCACTGGGCCCTGGCAATAAATCCAAAAAAGACAAAAGTAATGATCTTCCAGAAGAAGCCCAGATGTCAGGAAAATAGATACCAGTTGACTCTAGGTAGCATCACCTTAGAGCATACGATGCAGTATACTTACCTGGGTCTAATTATTACAGCATCGGGGAGTTTCAGTAGGGCAGTGAATAACCTAAAACAAAAAGCTGGCAGAGCTCTATATGCAATTAAAAATACATTCCTTAACATTGATATACCAATCTCCATCTGGTGCAAACTGGTTGATAGTGTAATTCTGCCCATTGCGCTATATGGAAGTGAGGTATGGGGTCCACTCAGTCTTTCCAGCTACACTAGATGGGGCAAGCATCCAGCAGAAACCCTACATGCTGAATTCTGTAGAATGATTCTGAAAATACAAAGGAAAACACCAAACAACGCATGTAGGGCAGAATTAGGCCGGTTTCCACTATTGATAAATGTACAAAAAAGATCTCTAAATTTCTGGATGCACTTAAATACAAGCCCAACAAATACATTGCACTTTAAAGCTCTGAAAACCCAAGAACTGAACCCTGAAAAGAGTCCCCTGAAGCAGCTGGTTCTGAGACTCACTAACCTTTTAACAAATACTACGACCAACCAACCTCAGGCCAGCACTGCATTCCAAACCAACATGAAGATAAATCAGCTATAAAACAAACAAACAGGAGGACAAATCAGGCTATAAAACAAAGCAAGAACAATTATCTGAAACATTGGAATGCTGAAATCAAAACTCAAAACAAACTAGAAGTCTATCGGGCCCTAAAAACAAACCATGATTTGGAAGAATACCTCTTAACTGTCAGAGACAGGAAGCAGCGACAGATCCTCACCAAATACAGGCTCAGTGACCACAGTCTAGCCATTGAAAAGGGGGGACACAAAAAGACGTGGTTGCCAAAAGAGCATCGAACATGTGGTCAGTGCATGACAGATGAGGTGGAGACAGAGGGGCACTTCCTCCTTAAATGTGACACGTGAAAAACAGCGCCGGGCTTTTGTCCAGGAGCTGGAACATGTGACTCCAGAGTAGCAGGAAATGGAGGACGCAGGTAAGCTGCGGGTGGTCCTGGGAGGGGGCCAGCGGCAAGCATTGCAGCAACATTTATATTATCTTGCCACCACCTGAGAGACAGTGGGGGACGGCACCTATTGCTACTGTTGTTGTTTAATATCATAATCATTGTTGTTGTTGCTGTTATTATTATAATCATTGTTGTTGTTGCTGTTATTATTATAATCATTGTTGTATTGTGTTGTTGTTGTTTTACATGCTTTGGCAATATGTACACGTATGTCATGCCAATAAAGCACATATTGAATATTGAGAAAGAGAGAGAGAGAGAGAGAGAGAGAGAGAGAGAGAGAGTAAACATCCTGGCTGTGATGGCAGTCATGGTACCTGTGCTAATCCTAGGATGGGCTTTCTTTGGGACCCCAAGGAACCCGGCCCCAACCAGAACTTTCTGTGGGACCCAAGGAACCCGCCAGCTACCAAAAAGAAAACACACCAACAATGATGATAATGGTGATCATCAAACACCCCTGCCCTCCCCCAGACTGTCTACACTGACATCCTCACGCCAGCGCCTGTGAAAGAGACAGGTCTGGGGATCTTGGAACAAATCAAAACCACCGCTTTATGTTGGTCTGCCTGGGAAGCCACCAGAGTCTTTGTTATCTTCCTTCACACCAGTATGATTCCTCAGCTCTGTCCTGGATGCTACTTTTGGCAGCAGGGAAAGTTCCACACCACAAGTACCGTGAGATATAAGTACCACAAGTGAACCACAAGTACCGTGGAGACAAATGTCTTTTGTATCGCTGTCTCCCCAAACACCCGACATTTACCAGCAGCATTTATGTCGAGCATCTTCTCACAGCTTGAGCAGCTGGAAAACTAAAGGTGCTGCAGGTGCTTTGTCTCTGAGGCTGCCACATTCCGTCGCCCCTCTGACTCAAGTCAAATGCTGTCGGCTGTCAATCATTTTAACTGACCCGGCCTCTCGTGCCCCACAACATCAATAATCTTTGTTTGTCATTCAGCAAGCCTATAAAGGCTGGTGTTTACCTCGTCTAGACAGTGCGAGGGGGACTGGCAGCCATGGGCATCTGAGTGGCGTGTGGCACACTGGTTAACCACAGATGAGTGCTCCACTATCATTTAGGACCGTAAATCAGCCCCTCTCTCATAAACAGCGTATCAGAGATTGGGTGTTGAGCAAACCGTTTGAAGAGTCCCACCAGAAAAATGTGTCAGAGTGTGACGGGCTCAGTGATGGAATTCCCTCTTCATTAAATAAAGCAACTCCTCATCACGTTAGAGCTATAGACACCACACCCGAGGTTTTGTATACCATGTGTTTGGGAGTGCATCGCCTCCTCTCCAGGGCAGTTTTCTGCGCTCCGTGGGCAGGGTGAGACATGGCAGCACAGTCTGGGAGCTGAAGATGAGGAGATCCTCTGTATTAGACCTGAGCTGCTCCACATAGAGCAAATATTGCACTAGGTTGAACAGAACTGATATTTTATTTAGTTATCTGGGCATATAAGAATAGTTCTGGCTGTGGGCAAAGTGTTATTCCATCCAAAAAAACAAATATTATTGCCCCGCTTCACTGGCCAGGCACTGACAGAGACTGTACTATGCCTCTCCTCAGTGTTTTCCAGCTGAAACCTCAATCAGACCCTCAATTTAACATGGCTCATACCGATGGCTGGAAAATTATGCCACCACATATATTATCATATTAATTGGCAGAGTGTATTTTCACTCACCAAGGGGGCAAGAATGCTGAAATTAAGAGTTGCAAATACGAAAGCTCACTAACCAAGAATGCTGAAATTAAGAGTCACAAATATGAAAGCTTGCTAACCAGAGGACTGTGTTGATGCACAAGCGAAGGGGCAGAAAAACAGCCTTAAACTGTAAAGAAATGTTTAGGGTTTTTTTTTTTACGAAAGCTACGCGGTTTGCAGGACTGAATTCAGAAATTAGTTAAAAAGGTGGATTAACAAGGGGCGTCCGGGTAGCATAGCGGTCTATTCCGTTGCCTACCAACATGGCGAACGCTGGTTTGAATCCCCGTGTTACCTCTGGCTTGGTTGGGCATCCCTACAGACACAATTGGCCGTATCTGCAGGTGGGAAGCCGGATGTGAGTGTGTATCCTGGTCGCTGCACTAGCGCCTCCTCTGGTCGGTCGGGGCACCTGTTCGGGGGGAGGGGGAACTGGGGGGAATAGCTTGATCCTCTCATGTGCTACGTCCCCCTGGTGAAACTCCTCACTGTCAGGTGAAAAGAAGCGGCTGGCGACTCCACATGTATGGGATGAGGCATGTGGTAGTCTGCAGCCCTCCCCGGATCAGCAGAGGAGGTGGAGCAGAGACCAGGACGGCTCAGAAGAGTCGGGTAATTGGCCAAGTACACTTGGGGAGAAAAAGGGGTGAAAAAAAAGGTGGGTCAAAACAAGCATATGTTGGACTCTTCAAGGGGAGACCGATTTTAGCCTCAAGTGAAATGGGGACAGTCTTCCATGATTTCCATGTGAGGGAAGCAGAATGTAGATAAAAATGGTAGGGAGGAATGGTCCCTTGTCCAGAGCTCTGACAAGTCCACCAAACACTGGGCTTCCCACTGCTGTGATGCAGAGTGATGGCGTCTGTGCTGTCTACAGCCTCGCCATTAGTACCACTGGCCTGTCGCTGGGAGGAAGCAGACCTGTTATTGTTATGACCGCAAAGGCCTTGGGTGGTCCACACATGCACATGCATACACAAGAAAGCATACATAAACACAGATGCGTGCAAACACAAACACACACACACACAAAGGCAAACATGTACATGTGGATTGTAGAGTTCTCTGAAAGTCTTCAATACAAGTTCTCTGAACACTTGCAATTTCCTTCCCTGCGAGGAGTACACGTGGCTGCACACACCCAGCACCGTATGCATTTACCAGATCTTTCACAAACATTCATTAATCTGCCACACACACTTCTCCAGACAAAAGATAACTGATTAAAAAGGCACAACGTACACAGATAGACATAAACATGACTCATGTTTACTCAACATGCCATAGGACATATACTTTACAATATGTATCTATAAACACACATCTATACACACACACACACACACACACACAAACACACACACACAGCAGTGGTATGCTAATATATTTTCCACAGCATGTGTCTCTCTGGCTGTAAGCTGCTGCTGGCAGAGCTCCACTGTGGGCCTCAGTACAACACAGACCTGTCCAAACGACAGGAATGTCCAACCCCGCCCAAGATAAGCAGGATGGAGCAAATCTCCACACAAAAGACACAAAGCTGAGAATATTAGCACAACAAATCCGAGAAAACACCAAGGTGCTGCACTTTACAAGTTTGCAAGGTGTGAGTTCAGCCCCGGGTTACTTGTCTCTAAGTTATACAGTGTGGTTCTCTAACCTGCAGCCCGTGCCATCTGGACAGCTTGTGTGCAGGGATGCCCTCCAGGCCATCAGCTCTCCCTGAGTACGACTGCCCCGTCGGCTTTCACATGAGTAATGTTGTTCCGTACCCGAGTACACCTGTATATCTATGTAACCCCCCTTTTTCTGGCTCTACCATGTAGAAACCACATCAGTTCTCTGAATTCAGGGTAGCTGCTGCAGGCCCACTTACTTTGGCACAACTCAAGTCAACTCTGTCGCCGTCGAGTGACAAAGGGACTTTTCCACTGCTGATATATAAATTCATACCTAATAAACATAAAATAAAATACAATAAAACAACTGGTTCAACCAAGATGAAACTTTATCATATAGTTTACAGCAGTGTTACATTTCTCTACTTAATATAAACATTTTACATTATAACATTCCCTGAATCCGTTTTGTATCATTCAGCAAAACATACCTGGCAAAATCAAAATGAACAGATAGATGTTGTGGTCTTACGTTGTCAGCTCAACTGTAGCCCTGTTCATAAAGAAATGTAACCAAACGTAAGCTAGCAAACATAAGCTAGCAAATGTAAGCTAGCAAATGTTAGCTAGCAAATGTTAGCTAGCGGAGAACAATGGCGGCCATTACACGCCTCATTAGCTTGAGTGAACGTTTCGTGAAGTTTAACAAAAGAAACGAAAAAATACATAGCAGGGAAAAATGTTGTACATACATGTATACAACGATTGCCGTAACTGGAATGCACTTTTAGCAATTTTATAACACTTTTTTTAGCCATATTTGGAGTGAGCTCTATAGAACAACATACCAACTCTTTTCGCCGACGAAGGGACAGAGATGGAGGATTCAAGATGGCGGAGTGAGTAGCAGTGTCCTTGCAGGCTCCGGTTAAACTTTTGTCATAGAGTCCTTGAAATGTATAACTTTTCGAGCAATAACCTAATATTGTTTGACCAGATAACAGTATCAAATGCATTGGAAAAAAATAATTTATATTGAAGTACTCAAGACTTTGGAACAAAGGAAACAACGTGTTTGTTAGTATGATGGACCATAAGTACAACCCAACAGCTCTTCGCGAGGTGCGTGAAGACGGCAACAGAAGACATCTGTGTGGATGACGAGACTTCTAAGGAAGAAAGAATAAATTGGACTCACATGCCATTAAAAGTCAGAAACCCAAGAAATTGAAAGCGCAAGGTCAAAAAATAAAGGTGGATGACAGTACAGCCGCAGCGATTCTCCGTGCAGTGCAAGCTCTGACCCAAAAGATGGATGAACAGACTGAACTTCTGAAAAACTTTGAAAAATGCATCGAAGCCAACACAATGGCAACTACTACAGAGAACAAGGAGGGGATCGCTGTGCTTCCAAAGGAAATCAGTGAGCTGCAGAAAGAAAACAAGACGCTAAGGAATTCATGTGTGGAACAAGCTCGGTACACAAGACGAAGGAATTTGAGGCTGAGTGGTTTACCAGAGAAAGATGGAGAAGACACAAGAGAACTTGTCATTGGGATTCTCACAGGAGTTGTACCACCGTCTGCAGACCGGCTGTGCGAGACCGTGGATACTGTTCACCGCCTGGGAGCAAAGGGCAGCACTGCTACCGCTAAGTAACAACACACCGAGGCCAATTATAATCCAATCCGGGATGAGAATTGTGCGGGATGACGTCTGGTAGAGATCGAGAGATGCGAGAGTTTGCAGCGAGATGCACATACGCTTCAAAGAATTTTTCTCCAAAGAAGATCGGGAGGCTCGTACCAAACTGTGGCTGTTGGGTTCACGGCGCTAGGAAAAAGGGAACGGAAAAAGCCCAAATGTGAGTTCATGGCTCCAGCAGTTGAATATCTTGGACACAGGGTATCTGCTGCCAGTCTCCAGCCCCTGGAGAAGAAAGCAAGAGCCGTCAAAGAGGCCCCAGAGCCCAAAGATGTGACAGAGCTGCAGGTTTACTTAGGAATGATTAATGACTATGGGCGGTTTCTTCAGGATTTGTCATCAGTCTTAAGGCCCTAACATACTCGGGCGGAACGTACGCGGAGCAGACTCCGCGAGGAATGTCCGCAGTCATTTGGGCTTCTATAGTCGAGCGCACTTCCGCGTTGTAGTTTCCTTTAAAACTGTCAGTGAAACACTACATTACCCACAATTCTTGCACGTTGTTTACACTCTTCTGTCATGGCGTCCGACACTGACGACGAGGAAGAGATGCTCTGCCTGCTGGCTCTACAAGAAAATAAACTGAAGAGACGGTGGTGTGTATCCTCTCTGTGACGTGTCGTACAGGTGTGGGTACTTTCGCACCTCGTCTGCCAGTCTCTCCTCAAAGCTCGCCTCCACCATCAGATGCTCCGGCTTTCTTTGTTCCACCACGTGATGGCGGCAAATCCAAAATGCAGATCGGTGTCACATTTATTGGAGGTCGATGTGAAAAATACATGCCGAGCAGTCTTTTGCGTGACACTGGTGCACGGCGCGGACTCATCGCGGTCGTAAAATCTGAGCTTTGCGCGCACAGGGCTTGCGGACGTCCGCTTTTAGTCCGGCGGAGTCCACTCCGCGTACGTTCCACCCGACTATGTTTGGGCCTTTAGCCCCACTTCATTACCTCCTCAAGACAGGAGTATAATGGCTGTGGGGATCTCAACTGCATGTAGCATTCCAGAGGTCGAAGGACCTACAGTCAGCATCGACACTGCTGGCACATTATGACCCACAGTTGCCCCTGACCATAACATGTGACGGCTCCTTGTATGGAGTTGGAGCAGTTTTGTCACATAGGATGAAGGACAACTCTAAGAGGCCCATCTGTTTTGCGTCCCGCTCTTTGTCGCCAGCAGAAAATAACTACTCTCAGCTGGAGAGAAGTGTTAGCTGTAATTTTTGCTGTGAAGAAGTTCCACCAATATGTGTATGATTGTAACTGCACCATCTAAACTGACCACAAGCCCCTACTGGGTCTACTAGGTGAGCTAAAAAACATTCAGCCAGCTGCTACACCGCGCCTTCAACGCTGGGCACTACTACTGGCTCAATATCACTACGTCCTCAGATACAGGCCAGGACCCTCCATTGCAAACGCTGATGGCCTCAGCAGGCTTCCCTCCCAGAAATGCCCAAGGTCACACACAGGCCAACCGAGCTGACATGCTTATTGAAACAGCTTCAGACTGCTCCTATTACCAGTCATCAGCTGAAGCAGTGGACTTATAGGGCTCCTTTGCTTGCTTAAAGTGTGTCGCTTCATCAAAGAGGGATGGCCTGCCATCTGCCCAGCTGAGGTTTCACATCCGTTCTTCAGAAGGCAAGCTGAGCTCTGTGTAGAAGATGGTTTCTACTCTGGGGGCTCCGTGTTGTGGTGCCACCACAAGCTCATGAAACACTGCTGGAGGAGTTTCATGAACCACACACAGGAATCTCGAGAATGAAGGCAACAGCCAGAGCTCATATGTGGTGGCCTGGATTGGATAATGAAATAGAATTTAAAGTGCAAGCCTGTATGTACCACATGTCGACAGGTATGCAACACCCCTCCCCAAGCATCAGTCTCACCTTGGGAGTGGCCTGGCAAACCATGGACATGCATTCACATAGACTATGCAGGTCCATTTCTGGGGGAAATGTTGCTAATAGCAGTAGACATGCATTCGAAATGGCTTGAAGTTTACCCTGTCCAAACAGCCACGTCAGCAGCAACAACAGAGCACCTAAGGGAGATGTTCAGCACCCATGGCCTTCCCCATACGGTCGTGTCAGACGATGCAGCAATTTTCATGAGTGCTGAGTTTAAGGGATTTTTGACATCCAATGGTGTAAGACACATAACATCTGCCCCCTACAAGCCTTCCACAAATGGGTTAGTTGAAAGAGCTGTCCAAACAGTTAAGAGGGCCCTGAAGAAAACAGTGGGATCAGGAGGATCGCTAAAGATGCACATATCAAGGTTCTTGGCGGCATACAGATCAACACCACATGCAACAACAGGCAGGTCACCAGCAGAGATGTTATTCGGCCATCCTGTCAGAACCAGGTTTGACCTGCTAAGACCGGATGCCCATGCTAAAGTATTCCAGAACCAAGAGCGCATGATCTGTAGAAAAAAACAGCATCGGGCCAACCAGAACACTGGCATCAGGTGCAGAAGTGTGGGTAAGGGATTTCACAAGCCATAAGAAATGGCTACCCGGAGTGGTGATCACCAGCACAGGTCTTCTCTCCTACACAGTGGAGGTGGAAGGCCAGGTGCTTAGATGTCATGTGGACCACCTATTATTAAGAAGAGAGTCAGACAGACACCACCTGCTTAAGGAAGACCAGCGGCAAAACCCCGAGGCCGACTGGGACACTGATGGCTATCGAGCTGAGCAGTCAACTCAGCCACTGTATACAGAGCCTGGGGACCAGGTACAACAACCACAAGCTGTCAGGGGGGGGGGGGGGTGAAAGCTGAGCAGCCGCTTCAGCCGCCCGAGGGAGAACCAGATAGGGTACGAGGGCCCTCGCCAGTCCTGTAGGTCAAGGAAACCCCCTGAAAAACTTGATTTGTAGTTAAGAGTGGCCAGAACTTGTTGGGGCTCAATAGTCCCTATTCTGAGTCCACCAGAGCTGGGGCAGTCTACCCTCACTCTGAGTTAGCTGCTTTTATATTTTTCTTTCAGCGACTATGATGTTATTTGGTTAGACCCATATTTACTCATCTGTGAGTGTTCGTGGGAGTTTATTTCAAACTAATGGTTACGCTCAACGAGGGGTGGGGCGATGTTATATCGTGTAGTTAGTCCGCCGCCCACTAGGTGGGAGCATTAGAAGGGAGAAGTAAGAAAATGACGTTAAAAAGCAGAGAGAAAAATAAAGAACGTTGATGCGGACGGTTACTGAGCAGTCGTGTCGTTTTCTGCTGTCTGATATGTGGATAAATAACAGTTACTGACTAGTTAAATGTTTTCTTTTATATCATTAAATACTAGGGGGTTGAAAAATAATGTGAAGCGTAAGGCAACTTTTCTTTTTTGTAAGGAGCAAAGGACAAATTGTGTGTTCTTGCAAGAACTCATTCAGTTCAAACAGACACAAAATTATGGAAACAGCAATGGGGAGAATCCATTTTCTTTAGTCATGGGACATCGCATTCTGCTGGTGTAATAATATTGTTAAACAGGTTCCCTGGAAGTGTAATTAACCACACAAGTTATATTAATGGTCACTGGCAAATGCTGATGTTGGAAATTAATGAGGTAAACTATATTTTGCTATGTGTATATGGGTACAACAGAAAAACCCAGAGCAAAAAAATTATTTGCATCCCTGAGTAAGTTGTTGGAGGAATGGAAAGTGTCTTACACAACTGATAAAATCATAATGGGAGACTTTTCCTGATCTCTGGTTTGACCATCTTCCATCAAGGGGACAGTGTCATAATTGTGAAATCATAGTTGAATTGGTCACAAAAGCAAGTTTGACTGACTATTGGAGAATGAAAAATCCCACTACTACACAATATACCTGGTTTAATGCATCTAATAATGGCCAGTGTTCAAGGATAGATTATTGGTTGATCTCCAGTACTTTGGTCAATGAGGGGTCTAAGTGTGAAATCTCTGCTTCACGTCTAACTGATCATTGTGTAATCTCGTTGTCCTTTCTGTTGTGTAGGAATGAGTCTAACCTTAGCTCTATCTGAAAATTCAATAACCTTTTGGAAAATGAAGATTTTTGCACAGAAGCCAAACAACTGGTTACAGAAATTGCTGAACTGGAAAGGTCCCCCTTAAGTAAATGGGAGTGGTTCAAATTTAAAGTTAGACAGCTTGCGATTAAAAGAAGTAAATGCTCTTCTAAACGTAAAAAGCAGAAACAGCGAGACCTTATAAGTGATATTAACAGATTATGTTATAAAACTGAATTATCTTGGAGGAACAAGCTAAATTAAACAATATCCAATCCCAACTGGATAATATATATTAGGAAAATGCAAAGGGGGCATTTATTTGTTCAAGAGCTCGATGGATTGAAGAAGGGGGAAAATAATTCGTCATATTTCTTTAGTCTGGGAAAACAAAGACAAATCAAAAAGAAAATTCAAAAGTTGCTTATAAACGCTGTTACTATTGAAAACCAAGACTGTTCTGTCCTCATTCCACGCCCGTCCGCTCAACTAGACAGACAGCTAACACATCCAGTGAACTTCAGAGGCGAGATGTAGTTTCCAGGCTTTTACTTGTCTTCAGTTCAGCAATGGAGTATTATTCTTTTTTTAAACTGTAAATAAACATAAAATGTACATTATAAATGTGTTTTATCATTACATCTTATATTCCATACAAACAGACATGCACGAGCCTAGCCTATCAATCAGGTTACATAGAATAGCTTTCGAAGCTAACGTAGCTAACGCGATTTAAACGAGCATTGAAAACATTCTAGCGATATATTCTTAAATGCATTTCTAAGCCAATACTTACAAACAAAGCCTTCCCAAGGCATGGACGCTTTCAAGAGAGTTAGTAGGAAATTTAAAAGATTTCCTAGAGAACAGCGTAATCACACTTCTGTCAATCAACTTCCGGAATTAGAATGAACTTTGACCGTTAAAAAGTGAATACGACACTTCAAAATAAGAGCCAAGTATTTACGAAATCAATTCATATTTTAAGGGAAGCCGCTAGATGGCGCAAAATCACCACAAATAACACTAATTTACCACTAAAATAAGAATGCCATAACGAAGACCAAGTAAATGAGGAAATAAGAGCTTTCTACAGTAACCTGTACAAATCCAACTTTTCCAAGGAAAATTGTTAGTTGTTTTTTGAAAAAAATTAAGAGAGTTTAATTAAATGATGGATGATGAATTTAAACAACATATGGAGGATAAGTTTAAGATTGAAGCGTTGGATAGAGCAATCCTGTGGATGTCTACTGGGAAGTCACCAGGACTTGACGGATTAACCGTAGAGTTCTACACTTTTTTTGGAGGGATATAAGAGAACTGCTCTATAACACCTTCTTAGAATGTATTTCAGCAAAAAAAAAAAAACACGAAAAAAAACAACTTTCTCCCACTATGAAGCAAGGTATTATCACCATCATCCCAAAACCCGACAAAGATAACATTTCATGAGACAATTGGAGACCGATAAACGTTATTAGGTAACGATTATAGACTGTTGGCACATGTTTATGCTAATCGATTAAATGAGGGCTCAACACAAATAGTCGATGAGTGTCATTCAGCCTTTATAAAAGGTAGAAGTATACATAACCATACCAAGCACTTACTTGATATGCTTATTGAGACTTAATTGATACAGATAGTTTTGTGTTATTTCTTGGTTTTTATAAGGCATTTGGTGCCATCGAACATTCCTTTTTACTGGAAGCGCTACACTTTATGGGATTTGAAGAAAACTTTTGCAATGTAATTGGGATGTTTTACACTGACATATATAGTTCTGTATCTTTGAACCCTGGAATGACCCCTAGATTCAAGGTACAACGTGGTATTCGTCAAGGGTGTCCAATATCGCCAAAATTATTTATTTTGAACACACTATTACTAACAATTCTTATTAATAACAATCCCGAAATTCCAGGTATTACTATTTTTGACAAGGAATTTAGAATTAGTCAATTCGCATGTAACCCCTTTTACCCCACTGATGTTGAGGGCAGGGCCCTTGGTTCTCTTAACTAATTAACCTTACTTTTATATTAACTTGAGTTTCCTAAATAGACTTATTCCCATTAACTGAGCAACCTATAACCTTGTTGAGCATTTACCTTATTAAAACATTATAAGTAATTAGACAAAACAAGAAGATAAGTAATTGAAATATTTACTTATTATTGAATAAAATAAAATGTCTTACTTACCACAAACACTTAGTGGTAAATAGTTTATTGAAATGTGTGTTGTAGCTCAGCACAATCTCAATTCAAATTCAAAGAAAATGCCCTTTTCAATATTCCATACACTTTTACACTTTTTCCAGATGCAGCCACATTTGTGTGTATTCACATGTATAAGAGCTCAAACATGACTAAACATTACTAGCTAAAACTGGCATGTGTAAAACAAAATAAATGAATACTCAAAAACCCCGCTGCAGGCCTGATAATCAAACGTCCAAAAAGTGTCAGCTTCACTCTTGCGAGCCTGAGGGAAAAACCACTACTCACGCAGTTCAGGAGAATGCAGCGCGTGTGAATGTTCCACCCGGCATTCAGGAGAATGACCGTGTGTGCGATGTTCACTCACACTATTCAGGAGAAGGACGCTGTGCCTGAAAGCTCCATGCACAGGTGGAGATGAGAGGGCCTGTTTATTAAAGCTTGTCCAGCGCCAGAACCCAGCATTGCCAGAAGAAGTTTGAGTGTTGCCACAGCTCAAACCGCTATCTGGTGTGTCTGTGCTCCATGTGAAATCTTCTTTATCAGGGCTTAGCTGCATATGTTTGCTGATCGAGCTAACAGGCTATTTCCCAGCACCATGATATACTATTCAGCTAGCTTAGCTAACTAGCGTGCTAACGAGAATATCAACACAGTTACAGTGAAACTGGATAATAGCTTGCAGTAAATTCTTGCCAAAGTTTACATTACATCAACCAGTTCAACACTTACAGCTTAAACATTCCATTAATATGTCATTAAACTGATAAACTACAAGACTGTTTCAATAAAATACATGCGTTACATTTTTAAACCTTTCTTATGTCACAAGCTACAAACTAACCGTCTCACTTCTTCTCTCCCCTTCATGGTATCATGCCACAGCGTGAAAAACACCTGCCAGTCCAGCGTGTCAGTGTCACGGTTTGCCCCCGCTCAGACAAACCGTGACAAATTAAGATGTGAAGGCAGATTAGGGTTAGGGTTGGGTTAGGGTTATGGTTGGGTTGGGGTTAGGGTTAGGGTTATAGTTGGGTTAGGGTTAGGGTTGGGTTAGATTAGGGTTAGGGCTGGGTTAGCGTTATGGTTGGGTTAGGTTAGATTAGGGTTAGGGTGAGGGTTATGTTTGGGTTAGGGTTATGGTTGGGTTAGGTTAGATTAGGGTTGGGTTAGCGTTATGGTTGAGTTAGGTTAGATTACGGTTAGGGTTGGGTTGGGGTTAGAGTTATAGTTGGGTTGGGTTATCTTAGATTAGGGTTGGGGTGGGGTTAGGGTTATAGTTGGGTTAGGGTTATGCTTATGGTTGGGTTAGGGTTGTCTTAGGGTTAGGGTTATGGTTGGGTTGTGGTTGGGTTAGGTTAGATTAGGGTTGGGTTGGGGTTAGGGTTATAGTTGGGTTGGGTTAGGTTAGATTAGGGTTAGGGTTGGGTTAGGTTATATTAGGGTTGGGTTAGGGTTATAGTTGGGTTAGGGTTATGCTTATGGTTGGGTTAGGGTTGGGTTAGGGTTATGGTTGGGTTAGGGTTATGGTTGGCTTAGGGTTAAGGTTGGGTTAGGGTTATAATTGGATTAGGGTTATGGTTGGGTTAGGTTAGATTAGGGTTAGGGTTGGGTTATAGTTGGGTTAGGGTTAGGGTTGGTTTAGGGTTATAGTTGGGTTAGGGTTAGGGTTGGTTTAGGGTTATGGTTGGGATAGGGTTATGGTTGGGTTAGGGTTATAATTGGATTAGGGTTATGGTTGGGTTAGGGTTGGTTTAGGGTTAGGGTTATGGTTGGGTTAGGTTAGATTAGGGTTAGGGTTGGGTTATAGTTGGGTTAGGGTTAGGGTTGGGTTAGGGTTATAGTTGGGTTAGGGTTGGCTTAGGGTTATGGTTGGGATAGGGTTATGGTTGGGTTAGGGTTATAATTGGATTAGGGTTATGGTTGGGTTAGGGTTGGTTTAGGGTTAAGGTTATGGTTGGGTTAGGTTAGATTAGGGTTAGGGTTGGGTTATAGTTGGGTTAGGGTTAGGGTTGGGTTAGGGTTATAGTTGGGTTAGGGTTGGCTTAGGGTTATGGTTGGGATAGGGTTATGGTTGGGTTAGGGTTATAATTGGATTAGGGTTATGGTTGGGTTAGGGTTGGTTTAGGGTTAGGGTTATGGTTGGGTTAGGTTAGATTAGGGTTATGGTTGGGTTATAGTTGGGTTAGGGATATAGTTGGGTTAGGGTTATAGTTGGGTTAGGGTTAGGGTTAGGGGAGGGATTTTGGAAAATGCTGTATGCTTCTTTTCCTCTGTGGGGAGTTGCTGGCATTGAGTTAATCATCGCCCCGTGCTGGCACTGCAACTTCATACAAGCGTGTACTTTTCACACCTGAGCAGAGGCAAACCGTGACACTGACACGTTGGGGACCGGCGGGTGTATTCCACGCTTTGGCGTGATACTGGGCTGCCCCATCACGTCTCTCTTTTTCTTTTCGATCACTTCCTGATTTTTTGCCCTGACCCTTCACCCTGACTGCGGACTGGCCACGCATTACAACAGGTCAGCGAAATAAAACATTTATAATATCTTATTTAGATTTCAAATAACATTTCAACAGTATTGCTATGTAGTATAACTATAGCAAACAATAACTCTTTATTAAACCAAAGCCTTTCTTCAGCTGGGGGACACGTGGATGACACACCAGTCTGTGTTCCATGATTATAACAGAGAGCCGTGTGTGTGCACATGGTCCTCATGTGGACACCTGGTCTCTGATGGTGAAAGCACCTTCTACATTTATTACCCTACCCCTAAATTCCCAAAAGGTAGAGGAAACTCACTTTAAAATAATTCATAAGGTCTACCCAGTTGCAGATGTTCTTAAGAAAAGGGTTTTGTAAGGCAACAGACGAAACTTCAGAGCACATGTTTTTCTATTGCCCCGTGTCTGAAGATGTTGGGTCGATTTAAAATCCGTCTCTGACATGATTCATGTCATTATTCTGACGGGTAAATATCATATTCATAGTAGCAAATGGAGAAACAGCAAGCCCTCTTGTTTGGTTCATACATGAGGTCGAGTCGTTTTCTCATCTCTTAACACCATGTATTCTAACAAGATGCCAGAAGGGTGTATTGGGCTCTATCTTGTTTATTGTTCTTCTGATTGGTGTCCCCTGGGTTTAAGCATTTTGCTTCTTTGCCCAGTGATTTAAAAATGATTTTTGTGTATAAACTTGTATATGTGCCTTTTGTAGATCCCCCTGTTTTGTTTTGTTTTGTTTTGTTTGTGTATTCTGTCAGCATTTGTTTTGATGATGGAAATATTGTGTTGCGTCATATGGCTTGTGTTTCCTCTGCGAGTCATTGTATGTTTTTTTGAATGTGTGTCATTAAAGAAAAAGGGACAGAGATGTTACTACGTAATGCATGTAACCACAACCGTCACCACTAGGAGGCGCTAAGTAAAATATGTCAGGTTTGAGTATGAAGAGTACAAGAGAAACTCAATATATAAAGAACAACAGCTTCATGTACTCTGCCGAACTTCAATAAGTTTATAACATGTAATAGTTATCTCTGCTACACCTGCTACATCTACACACCTGACATCAGCACACACACACCTGCTACATCAACACATTTGAGATCAGCACACACAAACCTGCTACATTTACACACCTGAGATCAGCACACACACACCTGCTACATCTACACACCTGAGATCAGCACACATACACCTGCTACATCTACACACCTGAGATCAGCACACACACACCTGCTACATCAACACATCTGAGATCAGCACACACAAACCTGCTACATTTACACACCTGAGATCAGCACACATAACCTGCTACATCTACACACCTGAGATCAGCACACACACACCTGTTTATCTAAACACCTGAGAACAGAGCACAAACACCTGCGTATCTACACACTTGAGATCAACACACATACACCTGCTACATCTACACACCTGATATCAGCACACACACAACTGTATATCTTCACACCTGAGAACAGCACACAAACACTTGCGTATCTACACACTTGAGATAAGCACAAATACACCTGCTATGTCTACACACCTGAGATCAGCGCACACACACCTGCATATCTACACACCTGAGATCAGCACACATACACCTGCTACATCTACACACCTGAGATCAGCACACACACACCTGCTACATCAACACATCTGAGATCAGCACACACAAACCTGCTACATTTACACACCTGAGATCAGCACACATAACCTGCTACATCTACACACCTGAGATCAGCACACACACACCTGTTTATCTAAACACCTGAGAACAGAGCACAAACACCTGCGTATCTACACACTTGAGATCAACACACATACACCTGCTACATCTACACACCTGATATCAGCACACACACAACTGTATATCTACACACCTGGGAACAGCACACAAACATCTGCGTATCTACACACTTGAGATAAGCACACATACACCTGCTATGTCTACACACCTGAGATCAGCAAACACACACCTGCATATCTACACACCTGAGATCAGCACACACACACCTGCTACATCTACACACATGAGATCAGCACACACACATCTGCTACATCTACACACCTGAGATCAGCACACATACACCTGCATATCTACACACCTGAGATCAGCACACACACACCTGCTACATCCACACACCTGAGATCTGCACACACACACCTGCTACATCTACACACCTGAGATCAGCACACATACACCTGCTACATTTACACACCTGAGATCAGCAAACACACACTTGTGTATCTACACACCTGAGAACAGCACACAAACACCTGCGTATCTACACACTTCAGATCAGCACACATACACCTGCTATGTCTACACACCTGAGATCAGCACACACACACCTGCATATCTACACACCTCAGATCAGCACACAAACACCTGTTAAATCTACACACCTGAGATCAGTGCACATACACCTTCTACATTTACACACCTGAGATCAGCACACACACACACCTGCGTATCTACACACCTGAGATCAGCACACTCACCTCCATATCTACACACCTGAGATCAGCACACACACACCTGCTACATCTACACACCAGAGATCTGCACACACACACTTGCTACATCTAGACACCTGAGATCAGCACACACACACCTGCTACATCTACACACCTGAGATCAGCACACACACACCTGCTACATCTACACACCTGAGATCAGCACACACAAACCTGCTACATTTACACACCTGAGATCAGCACACATACACGTTCTAAATTTACACACCTGAGATCAGCACACACACACACCTGTGTATCTACACACCTGAGATCAGCACATACACACGTGTGTATCTACACACCTGAGAACAGCACACAAACACCTGCTTATCTACACACTTGACATCAGCACACATACACCTGCTATGTCTACACACCTGAGATCAGCACACACACACCTCCATATCTACACACCTGTGATCAGTGCACATACACCTGCTACATCTATACACCTGAGATCAGCACACACACACCTGCATATCTATACACCTGAAATCAACACACATACACCTGCTACATCTACACATCTGAGATCAGCGCACACACACCTGCATATCTACACACCTGAGATCAGCACACTCACCTCCATATCTACACACCTGAGATCAGTCCACATACGCCTGCTACATCTACACACCTGAGATCAGCACACACACACCTGAGATCAGCACACAAAAACTTGTGTATCTACACACCAGAGAACAGCACACAAACACCTGCGTATCTACACACTTGAGATAAGCACACATACACCTGCTATGTCTACACACCTGAGATCAGCACACACACACCTCCATATCTACACACCTGAGATCAGCACACACACACCTGCTACATCTACACACCTGAGATCAGCACACATACACCTGCATATCTACACACCTAAGATCAGCAAACATACACCTGCATATCTACACACCTGAGATCAGCACACATACACCTGCTACATATACACACCTGAGATCAACACACACACACCTGCTACATTCACACACCTGAGATCAGCACACGCACATCTGTGTATCTACACACCTGAGAACAGCACAAACACCTGTAATATACACGCCTGAGAAAAGCACACACACACATGCCTCATCTACACACCTGAGATCAGCACACACACACCTGCTACATCTACACACCTGAGATCAGCGCACATACACCTGCTACATCTACACACCTGAGAACAGCACAAACACCTGTAATATAACGCCTGAGAACAGCACACACACACATGCTACATCTACACACCTGAGATCAGCACACACACACCTGCTACATCTACACACCTGAGATCAGCACACACACACCTGCATATCCATACGCCTGAAATCAGCACACATACACCTGCTACATCTACACACCTGAGATCAGCACACACACCTGCTACATCTACACACCTGACATCAGCACACATACACCTGCATATCTACACACCTGAGATCAGCACACATACACCTGCATATCTACACACCTGAGATCAGCACACATACAACTGCATATCTACACACCTGAGATCAGCACACATACACCTGCTACATCTACACACCTGAGATCAGCACACACACACCTGCTACATCTACACACCTCAGATTAGCACACATACACTTGCTACATTTACACACCTGAGATCAGCCGTGCATATCTGCATATCTACACACATGAGATCAGCACACACACACCTGCTTATCTACACACCTGAGATCAGCGCACACACACACCTGCTTATCTACACACCTGAGATCAGCACACACACACACCTGCTTATCTACACACCTGAGATCAGCACACACACCTGTATATCTACACACCTGAGATCAGCACACACACACCCGCGTATCTACACACCTGAGATCAGCGCACACACACCTGCGTGTGGGAGAAGACATACGCAGATGTGGGAGGAGACATACGCAGATGGAAGAGGAGACATACACAGATGTGGGAGGAGACATACACAGATGTGGGAGGAGACATATGCAGATGGAGGAGGCGACATACGCAGATGTGGGAGGAGACATGCAGATAGGGAGGAGACATACGCAGATGTGGGAGGAGACATACACATATGGAGAAGGAGACAGGTGGAGAAGTGCCTTGGTAGCATTGCGGGTGCACCTCCGTGTTCCAGTGCAGTTGTTTTCATGACACGGACTGTACCCATAGTACACGTGAACCTAACTCCAGACCACCTGTTCAGTGTTCACATTGGTCAAATGAAATGAACTCTGGGGTCAAGTGCACTCGGATCCGGATCCAGGTCCCTGGCATGAACACAGGCAAAGTGGAACACCGCTGTATCCAGCTGACAGGAGGGAAACGTTCAAGTTTGTGAGCCCAACACACACACCCACAAAATCATTCACCCACGCTAATAACCCTGGCCTCCTCACCCTTTCTCAGGCACGCACGCACACACAAACACAAAGACACACACACACACGCACACACATTCACATGCACACATACACACGCGCGCGCACATACACACACGATGCACACGCACACGCACACACATATGTGCATATGCACAAACACACGCACATGCAGGCAATCAGAAGGTGGACATCAGCCCCTAGGACATGAGCTAGACATGAGCTAGACATGAGCTAGACATGAGCTAGACATGAGCTAGACATGAACCAGACATGAGCTAGACATGAGCTAGACATGAGCTAGACATGAACCAGACATGAGCTAGACATGAACTAGACATGAGCTAGACATGAGCTAGACATGAATCAGACATGAATTAGACATGAACTAGACATGAGCTAGACATGAACCAGACATGAGCTAGACATGAACTAGACATGAACCAGACTTGGGGTAAACATGAACTAGACATGAACCACACTTGGGGTAGACATGAACTAGACATGGACCAGACATGAGCTAGACATGAACCAAACATGAGCTAGACATGAACTAGACATGAGCTAGAGATGAGCTAGACATGAATTAGACATGAACTAGACATGAACCAGACATGAGCCAGACATGAACTAGACATGAGCTAGAGATGAGCTAGACATGAGCTAGAGATGAGCTAGACATGAACCAGACATGAGCTAGACATGAACTAGACATGAACCAGACGTGGGGTAGACATGAACTAGACATGAACCACATGAGCTAGACACGAACTAGACATGTGCAAGAGATGAGCTAGACATGAACTAGACATGAGCTAAACATGAACTAGACATGAGCTAGAGATGAGCTAGACATGAACTAGACATGAGCTAGAGATGAGCTAGAAATGAGCTAGACATGAATGAGACATGAATCAGACATGAGCTAGACATGAGCTGGACATGAACTAGACATGAGCTAGACATGAGCTAGACATGAACCAGACATGAGCTAGACATGAGCTAGCCATGAACTAGACATGAGCTAGACATGAACTAGACATGAGCTAGACATGAGCTAGACATGAACCAGACATGAGCTAGACATGAGCTAGACACGAACCAGACATGAGCTAGACATGAACTAGACATGAGCTAGACATGAGCTAGACATGAACTAGATATGAACTAGATATGAGCTAGAGTTGAGCAAGACATGAGCTAGACATGAACTGGACATGAAAAGCACACGAACTGGACATTAACTACACATGAGCTAGACATGAACTAGACATGAGCAAGACATGAGCTAGACATGAACTGGACATGAAAAGGACATGAACTGGACATGTCCTAGAAATGAGCTAGACATGAATTAGAGATGAGCTAGACATCAGCTAGACATGAACTGGACATGAAAAGCACACGAACTGGACATTAACTACACATGAGCTAGACATGAACTCGACATGAGCTAGACATGAGCTAGATATGAACTAGATATGAGCTAGAGTTGAGCAAGACATGAGCTAGACATGAACTAGACATGAAAAGGACATGAACTGGACATTAACTAGACATGAGCTAGACATGAACTAGACATGAAAAGGACATGAACTGTACATGAGCTAGACGTGAGCTAGACATGAGCTAGACATGAACTGGACATGAAAAGGACATGAACTGGACATGTCCTAGAAATGAGCTAGACATGAATTAGAGATGAGCTAGACATCAGCTAGACATGAACTAGACATGAGCTAGACATGAACTGGACATGAAAAGCACACGAACTGGACATTAACTAGACATGAACTAGACATGAACTAGACATGAGCTAGACATGAACTAGACATGAACTAGACATGAGCTAGATATGAGCTAGATATAAGCTAGATATGAACTAGACATGAGCTAGACATGAGCTAGATATGAGCTAGACATGAACTAGATATGAGCTAGAGTTGAGCAAGACATGAGCTAGACATGAACTAGACATGAAAAGGACATGAACTGGACATTAACTAGACATGAGCTAGACATGAACTGGACACGAAAAGGACACGAACTGGACACGAACTATAATGAACTATACATGAACTAGACATGAGCTAGACATGAATTGGACATGAGCTAGATATGAGCTAGACATGAACTAGACATGAGCTAGACATGAGCTAGACATAAACTAGACATGAGCTAGATATGAGCTAGACATGACCTAGTCATGAGCTAGACATGAGCTAGACATGAACTAGACATGAACTAGACATGAGCTAGACATTAACTAGAAATGAGCTGCACCCAGCATCTTTGATGCAGATCATGAGTCATCAGACACGTGTTCTTAATGATGCAGAGTGCAGTAAAGAGTGAAGCATGGCTACGTCAACACACTGCCCCTCTCTTCCGAAGAAGAGTCTCCTCTGAGGGCTCAAACTTCTGTCTGCATATATTATCGTTAACACACTTATAGCCTGTTTATAGCCTGTCTTGCATTCACTGTGTGCAGTAAAGAAAATGTGAATTTCTGTGGCTTTGCAAAGCTAACCCTTTCACAGCCGTGCTGAACCCATGGTTGTAGAAGTGGCATTTTGGCAGACAAATCTTTACGCCTGGTTTCGGCACTCTGTTGTTAATATTACGTCTCTCAGCAAAGATCCCGGAGCTTTGATTTAATTTCCTCCATGTTGCTTTCATCAATTATGCATTTATTTTCAGCCAGTTTTGTTATTCACAAGATAAAAATTGGTTAGGGTTAGGATTAGGTAACAGCATGTGGCATAATAACGGCGTAATGACTTGATCCAAATATTTGCACGCCAGCGCAAACGAACATTAGCAACAAAGGAGACATGCAAAACTGACAGCGAAGAAGCCATCGGTAACTTCTTAAAATGTTAAACAGGGAGGATGTGTTGCAAATGTGGCAGTGATGAAGAAAAAGTATAAAAAGCCATCATCATTGTTGTATTCCATTTCATGATACAAATCTTGATGAGTGATTTCTTGCTACATAGACAATAATGTATACACACGTATTGCCAGGTAATTATAACATATTATCCAGTAGTCAGTTATTTAATGGCTGTTTAATCAAACCCATGTTTTTGTGACATCAGCGCCATACTTCCCCCTAGTGGCTACAACCAGCATCACATACTATCAATGAGCACAGGAGCATAGAGAACCAAAGCTCAGACTTATTGACTCCTGGAGACAACAATTGCTTCAATAAAGCAGCAAGGAGACGATCAGTATCTGGATGGTTTTATCCAGAGCAACTTAAAATGAGTGTAATCATCAAAAAGGCATTCCAAGATTGCCAAAATTATAAGCAACCAATAGCAAGAAGCACAAGGGTCGGAACAAGTAAGTGCCTAAAATGTTTCTGGGGCCACAAAATGGCTATGGGAGAAAACGTCTGGGGACCCAAATAAACTGAGAGCTACAACGAGATGCAGAAGCCGTTCAAAGTGAGTAAAGAAGAGCTAAAAGGGTGATGCAAAGTACTTTCTGAAAAGCTGAGTTTTCGGTGTACAACAGCAGATGGTAAACATATCTCGCACTCACTGTTTAACTAGGCACAACAGGTAGAAACACAGAGGAACACAACAAAATGTGATGCCTCAAGGCAAGCACTTCAGAAACAGCCCACACCTGACACATGTCTGTGACGCGTGTCCGACTGCAGCTATGTGTGCGTGTGAGTGTGCGTGTGTGTGTGCGTGCGTCCATTTGTGCAAGCATGCATATGCGTGTGAGAGTTAAGTTAAATGACTCGGTCATATTTATACAACACACATGGATGTCTTCAGTTGTTCACACAGTGTTATGCATGTTTTGCACTTACTTTCAAGTTTCAGACACAAGGATCTGTCCTTTCTACAGCTGCTCTGCAGTTTGGTAACACCCTCCTATCGGGGACAAGAGCAGACAAAACAGCAATCAGTCATAAAGTCAGACACATGAATGAACATACTGACATCAGTGGCATGCTAAAACACTAAAATGGAGTGGCACAGCTTATGTGGGGGGGGGCATACCCAGACATTTGGATGACAGCCAAACACACACAGCTGGAGGGCACCCAGGAAATGCCCGACGACTGCGTAGAAGATCCTCGCAAAGTAACTCCAAATCCCAATGCCCCCTCCTGTTCCATTAGAGAGCAAGCCACGAAGCAGTGGGGACTGCTTCAGGGAGGCTGCTTTTTCAGCATTTTGCTCCTTGATAAGCCACCCAAAATTAGAACTATCTCTTGGACCATGACAATCCAGTAGCAGACAATACCGATCAATCAAAGAGAAGTGATAACATCATGGGCCAACCCTGTCGTTGTAGCTGTTAAAAAAGAGGATAGTGTATGGACAGGCAAGATGCACATTATCAACTAATGGAATAAATATGATTGATGCGTTCCACAACAACACTAGGCACCAACTTGGAATGTTCTGGAATAGCAGCCTCACAGTGTCAATCATAACCAAGACTTGTAGAGCACACATGGGAGTGAGTGAAAATACAGAGGCTACGGGGCGTCCGGGTAGCGTAGCGGTCTATACTGTTGCCTACCAACACGGTGATCCAGGTTCAAATCCCCGTGTTACCTCCGGCTTGGTCGGGCGTCCCTACAGACACAATTGGCCGTGCCTGTGGGTGGGAAGCCGGATGTGGGTATGTGTCCTGGTCGCTGCACTAGCGCCTCCTCTGGTCGGTCAGGGGTGCCTGTTCAGGGGGGAGGGGGAACTGGGGGGAATAGCGTGATCCTCCCACGCGCTACATCCCCCTGGTGAAACTCCTCACTGTCAGGTGAAAAGAAGTGGCTGGTGACTCCACATGTATGGGAGGAGACATTATGTAGTCTGCAGCCCTCCCCAGATCAGCAGAGGGGGTGGAGCAGCGACCGGGATGGCTCAGAAGAGTGGGGTAATTGGCAATATACAATTGGGGGGAAAGGGGGGAAAAGAAGAAAAAAAAGAAAATACAGAGGCTGCTGCTAATCAGTCTTGCTGTTTACTCTGTACTATTGCCCACACCACCAGCAGGAGGAGGCTCCAAACCCTGTTTTCGTTTATTGACTCGTTTACTTTATGGTGAGAATATACCCAGCAAGCAGTTTAAAGGAGTGTGACAGCAAATGCCAAGAACTTTATAGCTCACTAAAATGGCAACTTATTTAGAAATAGCAGACTTAGCTAAAATAAAAGATAGTAGTATTCTTCGATTTTGAGAGAGGGAAACTGGCAGGGGAAGGATAGAGAGTTAAATATAAGAGTGCCTGTTATAAAATATTATGACAGTTTGCAAGGTTCTTTCAACCAGCCTGGATTTGACCGACATAAAAAGCATTCTCTCCTCCTGGTCTCCAGCATAGAGTGATATATTCATGGAAATACTGACATGGACTCATATCACAGAAACTTTTAGGCACATCTTAAATCCAACTGAAGTCAGCCCAGCTGGATAAGGGTAATCTATATTTTTTCTCTGGTTGGGTTTGACATGCAGTTATACACAATAAGAAAATAAGAAAAAATAATCAAGGACAAAACCGTGGCACAATAGTGATGTAAATCACAAGCGTCATCACGATACAATTTTATATCCATTCTTTGGACAACGATACGATATTTGCAGATATTACAAAGTCTGGAGTGATATGATTTCGATTCAATTCAATTCAGGGGCCTGCGATCATACCAGACGATATCATACCTATTATTCGGCTACATTTATATCAACTCACAAAAAGCAACTAAAACATGATTTGATAATTTTATTACTGAGCTGTTCCAGACATTTAAATGAAAAACAATAAATTTTTAGTAAAAAGAGTAAAATAGACCTCCTCCTCCATGCACATCTCTGCTTCATCACCTTGGATTTATGAGGTCCTATCTGTGTGCTCAGTAGTTTAGAGATATTGAGCTTTAAACTTCTCACATCCTAGGCGAGTCTTAAAGTGTTAAACTCTTAAAGATGGCGATATGCATCGACTTTTCACTTTGCATCGATGATATTGGATCACTGATCATCGAACTGAACCATCAACCCATGGATCGTTACACCTCTGTAGTACAGTCACTCCACCTATGTGCATCGGCTGGCAGAATTGTCATTAGTGTATGATTTTAAGTTGAATTTATATTAGACAAGCTCCTGCATTTTATTCAAAGTGACAGGTAATGGAAAGTCAACATCAGTGCTGATAAGCCTTTCTATATAGTGCACAAAGCCAAAATACTACTTGGAGAAAACAGTAAACCCTATCACTCCTGCCAGACATAAATGTCTGGGTTACTAGCTGTCTAGGGAAGGGATCTCATTTGTGCCCTTGCAGGCTTAACTGGGCAAGGACCCCCAAAGACTCTTCTCAGTGAACGAGTCGCTCATCTTCATTGGGGGGGGGGGGCATCTCTGTGTTTACAGCGCCGAGACAATCCTCCAAGGAGAAGGCCACAACGGCATGATACAAATGCCACATATGGAAGACATTGTGGGCAATTACAGTACAGTAGTTGAGTTACTTATAATACAAGCTATGCAATATACATACAGGAAAAGCCACAGAGTACTTCCAACTTCATGAGAGAGACAGACAGACAGACAGACAGACAGAGAGATACAGCGAGGGGGGGGGGCTAGGATGTTGGTAGGGGAGTGTTATGGGGTGAAAATAGGAACTGTGTGCCAACAGTCAAGTCTGATTAGTCTGCAGTGCACATGGTACTGATGGCTAACAGGTGGAGAAGACTGTGTCTCAAACAGACAGGACAGAGACAGTGAGACGTTGACTGTTGCATTCTATTTCAACTGTTCATTAAGAGCCTGTTACTGAGAACCACCATGCACGGTTATAACAGACAAGTAAAATCTGTGTGGTGCACTGAATCTAAGAGTGGCAGCATTTAACATTGTACCGCATGTAAATGGTAAAATATTTACAGACGGCGTATGTTTGAAGACCAACAAGTCATCAGTGATCCAAGGCTGATTGCTTGCAACGTGTTTGTGAACTGAAATGAGAAATGTTTATGATTGTGGTCGTGCCTTCTAAATATTCACAAAGGCAAACCAGTCCCTCTCAGTGTGAGAGCTTTCCACTGAAGGTATTTAAATTCATAATGACAAGACAACAACACGTCTTAAAAAAAAGTGTAAGCCCTACTATTCATAGCATTTATTCTGGTCTTTCCTATAAAGGTTAAGGTAATATCTGAATTCATTCAGATGGTTTGAATAAAACTAGATTGGCCATGCTCTGTGTTAAGTACTGCAAAATTGTTACAGGACTGACTCTTCAAGGTTACAGGGCTCGGTAACCCTCCTTGAACAAATCCAGGAATGCATCGCTGGAACAGATTGCTGAGACGGGGTTTACCTGCAACAGCTGAGGTTGCACTGCTGCTTTTTAGCTCTGTACTGGGGCTGAGAAGTGACACCAGCTGAGGACCCGCTGCCAAACACTCCTCACTATCCCAAATACTCGATTTGGATCAAGCCCTTGCTAATATCATGCTTAGGATACCCCTAAACTAATGGCGCTGTGGACGGCAGCATCTGTTCAACACTCTCTAGTACTTCCAGCTTTGTTTTTTTCTCTGTGTCCAGTTACTCAAACCAGATTACTTTCACTAGAGAATAACTGCTTAATATTAGGCAACTCACTCCAGAAAGTTTTTCACCTGTTTTCACAAACACGGAAAGTTGGAGATCTTAGTTGGAGGAACAGTGGCTCACTGTGAGACATGGAGGTGATGTAGATGGGGGAAGCACACCAGTCCACTGGTGAGGCTCCAACAAAGGGGAGTTTCGATCTGCACTCCCAGCAATTGAAGAGTATGTCAAGAGCATGTCAAGAGTAGTCAAGAGTATGTTGGAGGTGAAGAGAGTGTCCGACAGAGTGATAAGTATGAAGCTGAAAATCGAAGGTGTGATAATGAATGTTGTCAGCGCATATGCCCCCGCAAGTTTGGTGTGAGATGGAAGAGAAAGAAGAATTCTGGAGTGAGTTGGATTAAGTAGTGGAGAGCGTTCCCAGGGAAGAGAGAGTGGTGATTGGAGCAGACTTAAATGGGCATGTTGGTGAAGGGAACAGAGGTGATGGGTAGGTATGGTGTCAAAGAGAGCAATGTGGAATGACAGATGGTTGTGACTTTTGCGAAAACAATGGAAATGGCTGTGGTGAATACGTTTTTCAAGAAGAGGGAGGAACACAGGGTGACGTATAAGAGTGGAGGAAAGTGCACACAGGTGGACTATATCCTATGCAGGAGGTGCAATCTGAAGACATTGGAGACTGCAATGTGGTGACAAGGAAGAACGTAGCTAGGCAGCATCGGATGGTGGCCTGCAGGATGACTTTGGAGACCAAGAAGAGGAAGAGAGTGAAGGCAGAGCCAAGGATCAAATGGAGGAAGCTGAGGAAGGACCATTTTTGTGTGGAGTTCAGGGAAGAGTTAAGACAGGCACTGGGTGATAGTGAAGAGTTGCCGGATGGCTGGGCAACTGGAGTTGGTCCCCAGGTACTGCACCACAGCTGCCCGCTGCTCCTACACAATAGGACGGGTTGAATGCAGAAGTCAAATTTCATTAAAAAAAAAACTGTACAATGACAAAAATAAAGTGGCTTTCTTTCTAACTACTGCAGAAGTGGTGAGGAAGACAGCTAGGAAGGCAACTGGTGTGTCATCAGTACAGAGGAAGGAAGATAATGAGACTTGGTGGTGGACTGAGGAAATACAGCAAAGTATACAGAGGAAAAGGTTGGCAAAGAAGAAGTAGGATAGTCAGAGAGAGGAAGAAAGTAGACAGGAGTACAAGGAGATGCAGCATAAAGTGAAGAGAGAGGTGGCAAAGGCAAAGGAAAAGGCGTATGGTGAGTTGTATGAGAGGTTAGACACTAAGGAAGGAGAAAAGGACTCGCACCGATTGGCTAGAAAGAGGGCCCAAGCTGGGAAGGATGTGTAGCAAGTTAGGGCGATGAAGAATAGAGATGGAAATGTGCTGACAAGCGAGAACAGTGTGTTGAGAAGGTGGAAGGACTACTTTGAGTGGATGATGAATGAAGAAAATGAGAGAGAGAGAAGGTTGGATGATGAAGGGATAGTGAATCAGGAAGTGCAGTGGATTAGCAAGGAGGAAGTGAGGACAGCTATGAAGAGGATGAAGAGTGGAAAGGCAGTTAGTCCAGATGACTTACCTGTGGAGGCATGGAGATGTTTAAGAGAGATGGCAGTGGAGTTTTTAACTAGACTGTTTAACACTTATTTATGATCCACATATTTGATTTGGCAAAGATTTTACGCTGGATGCCCTTCCTGATGCAATCCTCCCCATTTATCCAGGCTGAGGACCGACACTAAGAATCCACTGGCATGTGCATTCTTAGTGCCAGAGAAGAGGAAAAGAGGAAGGCCAAAGAGGAGGTTTATGGATGTGGTGAGGGAAGACATGCAGGTGGCTTGTGTGACAGAGGAAGATGCAGAAGGCAGGAAGAAATAGAAACGGATGATCCACTGTGGCGACCCCTAACAGGAGCAGCCAAAAGTAGTAGTAGTAGTAGTAGTAGTTTAACACAATATTGGAAAGTGAGAGGATGCCCGAGGACAGGAAAAGAAGTGCACTGGTACCGAATTTTAAGAAAAAATGTGATGTGGAGAGCTGTAGTAACTACAGAGGTAAAACGTTGACCAGCCACACCATGAAGATTTGGGAAAGAGTAATAGAAGCTAGGTTAAGAGGAGAGGTGATGATCAGCAAGCAGCAGTATGGTTTCATGCCATGAAAGAGCACCACAGATGTGATGTTTGCTTTGAGAATGTTGATGGAGAAGTATAGAGAAGGCCAGAAGGAGTTACATTGTGTCTTTGTAGATTTAGAGAAAGCATATGACAGGGTGCTGAGAGAGGAGGTGTGGTATTGTATGAAGAGGTCGGGAGTGGCAGAGAAGTATATAAGAGTGGTGCAGGATATGTATGAAGGGAGTGTGACAGTGGTGAGGTCTCCAGTAGGAGTAATGAATGGGTTCAAGGTGGAGGTGGGATTACATCAAGGATCGGCTCTGAGCCCTTTCTTGTTTGCAATGCAGATGGACAGGTTGACGGACGAGATCAGGCAAGAGTCTCCATGGACTATGATGTTTGCGGATGACATTGTGATCTGTAGCAAGAGTAGGGTGCAGGTTGAGGAGAGCCAGGAGACATGGAGGTATGCACTGGAGAGAAGAGGAATGAAAGTCATTAGCAGCAAAACGTAATACAAATGCGTGAACGAGAGGGAAGACAGTAGATTGGTGAGGATGCAATGAACAGAGGTGGGAAATGTAGATGAGTTTAAATACTTGGGGTCCACTGTACAAAGTAACAGGGAGTGTAGAAGAAAGGTGAAGAAGAGCGTGCAGGCAGAGTGGAGTGGGTGGAGAGAGTGTCAGGAGTTATTTGCGACAGTAGGGTACCAGCCAGAGTGAGAGGGAAGGTTTACAAGATGGTAGTGCGACCAGCTATGTTGTATGGTTTGGGGACAGTGGCACTGATGGAAAGACAGGGGGTGGAGCTGGAGGTGGCAGAGTTGAAGATGATAAGATTTTTGTTGGGAGTAATGAAGATGAGGAGGATTAGGAGTCAGCACATTAGAGGGACGGCTCAGGTTGTACAGATTTGGCGATAGGCAAGATTGAGATGGTTTGGACATGTGTGGAGGAGAGATGCTGGGTATATTGGGAGAAAGATGCTGAAGATGGAACTGCCAGGCAAGGGGGAAAGAGGAAGGCTAAAGAGGAGGTTTATGGATGTGGTGAGGGAGGACATGCAGGTGGCTGGTGTGACAGAGGAAGATGCAGAGGACAGGAAGAGATGATCCACTGTGGTGACCCCTAACAGGAGCAGCAGAAAGAAGATAAACGAATGTTTGTGTACAGATGTCAGTGTTAAGTAAATACTGCAGCTCGAACTTGGAGACATTGTTCATAAATGTGCTAACCACTTGGCAGCACGGTGCCCCAGTGGTTAGCACTGTTGCCTCACAGCAAGAAGGTCCTGGGTTCAAACCCCAGGCCATCCCAGGTCCTTTCTCTGTGGAGTTTGCATGTTCTCCCTGTGTCTGCTTGGGTTTCCTGCGGGTGCTCCAGTTTCCTCCCATCATCAAAAAGACATGCATGTTCGGGTTAATACTCCTGCCTGTGCCCCTGACCAAGGTAATGGATAGAAGAACCGGAGTTGTGAAGAACTGCAGAGAACAAATGTGTTGTAAGAATACAATATTGAATAAAGCGGCTTTCAGTTCATAAACTGCAAGCCTTTTTATTCACCACAGGAGTGTTTATCCTTCATCCTGGTCAGTGTTTACATCCTACCCAGCATGAAAGGTGCACTGTAAACCCTGGCTGACCAGATTACCGGCTAAGAGCAAAAACATACAGATTCACTTTTCATAACCCTTGGGGACTTTAACAGAGCAAAATTAAACCACGAACTATCAAAATACAGACATTATATTAATTGTCCCACCAGGGATAACAACACACTGGACCACTGCTACCCAATTCTTAAAGATGCATATCGTTGTGTCCCCCCGGCAGTTTTGGGGCACTCTGATCACTGATTGGTTCATTTTATTCCAACCTACAGGCAGAAACTAAAATCTGCATAGCCTGTGGTTAAAACATGGACCACTGAGGCGATGCAGGAACTGTAAGACTGTTTTGACTGTAATTGGAGTGTTGTTGATGCGTCAACTGGACACCTGGACAAAGTAACTGACACTGTGACATCTTACATAAGCTTTTGGTGCCTACCAAAACCTTCTGCACCAACAACAATAACAAGCCATGGTTCAAAGCCAAGCTAAGTAAACTTTGGTAGGCCAAGCAGGACGCCTACAATAGTGGGGATAGAGCCCTGTACAAGCAGACCAGAAAGTCACTGAGAAAGATCGCAGTGACTGAAAGAAGCTACACCGAAAAGCTAAAAAACAGGTTTTCAGCCAACGATCCTGCTTCAGTGTGGAGGGGTCTGCAATACATCACAAACTACAGAAGACCATCCCTCCATGCTGAGGTGAAGAAAAACCTGTCTGACGACCTGAATATCTTCTACAGCAGATTTGAGAGGGACACATTCTCTCCAGCCCAATGAAACAGGCCCCATCACACCTCTGGCAACCCCCCTACTCTACCCCGCTGATACTCAGGCTGCACTCAAGATATGTGTAGAGGATGTGAGCCGGCATTTCCAGCGACAGAAGATCAGGAAAGCACTAGGTCCAGACGGTGTCTCCCCCTCCTGTCTTAAAGCCTGTTCTGACCAACTGGCTTCACGCAGATCTTCAACAGATCCCTAGAGTTGTGTTAAATCCCCTCCTATTTCAAATGCTCCACCATCATCCCAGTCCCCAAGAAACCCTCCATCACAGGACAGGATGATTACAGGTCTGTCCTTCTGACATCTGTGGTCATGAGGTCCTTTAAATGACTGGTGTTGGCCCACCTGAAGAACATCACAGGACACCTGCTGGACCCCCTGAAGTTCGCCTATTGGGCAAACAGGTCAGTGGATGATACAGTCAACACTGGACTGCTCTACATCCTGCAACACATTGACTGCCCAGCGACATATGCAAGGATGCTGTTTGTGGACTTCATCTTGGCATTCAATACCATCATTCCAGAAAATCTCTCCTCCAAACTCTCCCAGCTCAATGTATCCCCTGCCATCTGTCAGTGGATTACCAGCTTCCTGACAGGCAGGAAACAGTAGATGGGGCTTGGGGAAGTCCCTTTTCGTATATGAACATTCAATACTGGTGCTCTCCAGGGATGTGTTCTCTCCCCACCGGTCTTCTCCCTCTACACCAATGACTGTACCTCCAAGGACTCAAATGTTAAACTCTTAAAGTTTGCTGATGACACTACGGTCACCAGACTCATCCAAGATGGTGACGAGTCTGCATATCAGTGGGAGTTTGAGCAGCTGGTGGTCTGATGCAGTCAGAACAATTTGGAGATGAACATGCTCAAGACGGTGGAGATGACAGTGGACTTTAGGAGACACCTCTGTGTCAACCATGGAGAACTTCAAGTTTCTGGGAACTACCATTTCCAAAGACCTAAAGTGGGAGACCAACATCAACTGCATTCTCAAAAAGGCCCAGCAGAGAATTTTCTTTCTGCGGCATTTGAGGAAATTTGGTCTGCCACAGGAGCTGTTGAGCCAGTTGGACACCACAGTCACTGAATCTGTCCTGTGCACATCCATCATGGTCCGGTTCGGAGCAGCAACAAAACAGGATAGGATCAGAATGCAGCAAACCATAAGGACAGCAGAAAAAAAAATCAGTGGTCCTCCCCTGCCCACCCTGCAGGACTTGTACACCTCTTGAGGCTGGAAATGGGCGGGCAGAATTGGCACCGAACCAACACACCCAGGACACAGCCTGTTTGAACTCCTACCCTCTGACAAGTGCTACAGAGCAATGTGCACCAAAACCACCAGACATAGGATCAGTTTTTTTCCCCCACAGCCCATCTCTCTCATGAACACTTAATAGCATGGTGCAATAATGGACAGTTATTAAATAAATATGACACTTTGTAAATAGCTCCCTCTGTTCAAGATGTCTCACTTACATAGCTATAATGTGCACTCCATCATTTTAAACCAGACCTACAATACAAATTTACAATTGTAAATACACAAGACACATGCTGTGTACTGTTTATAAATTATTATCAGGAATCAGGAATCAGGAACACTTTACTTGTCATTTCACCTCATGCACTTGCACACATGAAATGAAACAAAATGCCGTTTCCCCCAGCCCACAGCAGTACAACACAAAGACAAAAACACATTCAAGAACTACAAGACCACACATATTCAAATATATATAGCCAAACACACCAAAAAAAAAATCACTGTCCAAGAGAACAAATGCCAGCCAGGATGACTGTCGGAACCGCTGGTCTGCCTGGGCTAGCAGTTAGCCTAGCCTGCCCCGATTATGCATCTTGTCAGACTGCAATCCGTATTTCCTCCTCGGGTGCAGCTCCAGGCAGGGACCGTGGTCCCTGTTGCAACCGGACAAAGCAGACCAAGCCCTCCAGCCAATCCAGCGCCAGCTCTCCCAGACCACCCTCGGTGTTATCAGAACTGCTGGTCTGCATGGGCTAGCAGTAAGCTTAGCCTGCCCCAAGGCTGCGGTCCCTGTGCCCACAGCAGCAGACCAAGCTCTCCCAGTCGATCCAGCGCCAGCTCTCCCAGCCGACAAACAAAGAGTCCACATCAGCGAGGACCTTTCGTGGACATTAAACACCCAGACCCTTGTGAAAAGGGCCCAACAACGCCTGCATTTCCTGAGGAGGCTGAGGAGCGTCCGTCTACCCCCCAAAATTCTCACCAACTTCTACCACTGCACCATAGAGAGCATCCTGGCCATCTGCATCTCAGTGTGGTACGGCAACTGCACCTCAGTAGACCCGAAAGCTCTGCAGCGGATCGTCAAGGCGGCCCAGCATATCACCGGTACCCAGCTCCCAGCCATAAAAGACATTTATCACAAACACTGCCTTCGAAGGGGTCTGAGCATCAGCAGAGATCCCACCCACCCCAACCATGGACTGTTCTCCCCCCTGCGCTCTGGGAGGCGCTACAGGAGCCTCAGAGCCCGCACTACCAGGCTCAAAAACAGCTTCTTTCCACAAGCTGTTGCCCATCTGAACCTGGCCACCCACTGAATGTCTGTAGATATTTTTAAATATTTTGTACTCCAGCTCTCTTTTAACTTATTTTTAGCTTTTGGTCTTCATGTGTGTATATCTTATATTGTGTTTGCTGTGTCTGTCTTGCACTGTTTGGTGAAGCCACAGCCCCATTTCATTTTTAACATGTGCCTGCACATTGTTTTTAATGACAATAAATTGAATTGAATTGAAGACAAAAACTTAGACGCAGACATGGACAAAGACACTGCATGGACGGTACTGGGTGAGGCTGCCGCAAATGTGAATTCGTGCCGCCGTCTTTGCACTCCAGTACTGGGTGAGGCCACAATATAATATATAAGCATAATAAGATGTGAATTATTCAGCCATAACAAAACACTGTAGTTATAGTTGTGACATACTTGTTGTGCACACATACTTACATCCAGCATTCTATTATTCCATTTATTTCTTTGTTTTTTGTTTTTTTGTTTGTTTGTTTTTTTGCATGATATATGTTAAGTACATACTTACTAGAAGGTCCTGTAAACTGGAGTCAAATTCCTCGTGTGATTCTGGTTCTGATTCTGATCCTGTGGGTGAGCATGCTTTGCCATGGAGGGAAAAAATATCAGCCTCCATCTTGTTTCATCACATCCAAGAAAAAGAACACTCTTTCATCAAATGTCACTTTTAAGAGATAGTGTTCTCACGCTTGTCTCTGCTGGCTCGGTAATTGCAGAGTATTGTTATGTTGAGAGCAGCGCTTTTCTGTGAGAGCAAACATGCAGCAATTTCTTCAGATCTGTAATCAAATATATATATATATGTGTGTGTGTGTGTGTGTGTGTGTGTGTGTGTGTGTGTGTGTGTGTGTGTGTGTGTGATGTGATGATATTCCCAAAATTTAATATGTAACCAATCAAAAATAGAATCAGCCAAAACAAAAACCAGCCAATAAATTTTCAGAAATACTGGCATGAAATTGCCTGTACCAAACAGCAACAGTGACTTTTGATTTTAGCTGGAGAGTTCAATCTTTCTGGCATGTCTTACAGTAAATGACAATAGTTCCCTTAAACTGCATGAAAAAATAAATTCTCATTTAATATTCTTGTTTAATATTAGCTAGTTATCCTATCTATCTAGTAGATGTCTATTTTGTCAGCTAGTAAGTTGCATAAATAAGTAGGACCAAACTGGCAGTGCTGAGGAGAAAATTTCCCCACACATCAAGATGTGGCCCCTCATCCAACTGCCTCACAGACTTGCCTCAAAACAGTCCAAATTATTTAGGAAAGAAAGATTACGCCTCAAGTCACAATAAGACGATTCAAATTAATTTCCCTAGCAGGTCTCTTCTTTTCCCTCTCCACTAAAGCCTGGGGTGTCTTCTTCGCTGCTGATGCCTCTGGCCTCACACCACTAGCACAGACCGCCAGACAAGAGGAGCCCAACCGCTGCCAAACAGTTCATCTGTCATTTAATCACAACGCAAGCCATTTTCAGTGGAAACAGGCAGAAAGACTGTTATTGTGTTTCACGAGAGCCCGCAGCTGTTTTCCCAATCTCTCCTGTGCTTTCCCCAGCACAGACCATTTGGGTAGATGTACACTCCACCTGTGGTCGAAATTACAAGCACATCTCCCCTGTGCTTATTAAGGACATATACAACATATCCTGTCTTAAAGAATGTTGACCTGAGGGGCTTTACTGAACTCACTTATATACCATAACTCCATCAAAGACGTCCTATGCATACACTGACAGCTGAGCAATGTCGTCTGTGCTGAAATAAACAATTGCATTGGGCACTGGGTCAAAAATAAATTGCAAGAGTCATTTGCCTTTCTCAGAAACCATCTACATGTGTATACACACTGTTAACTGGAAACAACACACACTTGTTTATAATACCTCGGCTGTGTACATGTGTGTGTGGGCGTGTGTGCTATAAGTTAACATGTGTTGCAGCTGGAAGCATCTGACATATGCATCCCCACACAGCTCCACCCTTGGCGGTAGCCAGATGCTGAAACGACAGGATTGAATCCAATATCCCTTCATCAGCACCAGGAGAGCCAAAGTATGGGCCCTTTCTTCCTCAGTCTTCCCTTATAACACATACATCCTCCCTTCCCTCCCCTAACAGAGCTCACATTATCCTCCTAATCAGCAGGTTGCTCACTCCTGTAGGTGTGCCAAAGGGGACTCCAGGACTGTCTAAGCTTATTAGGGGTTCCCAGACTCCCACACCTACAGATATTGGAGCCTTCTGTGATTCTGTGGAGCCTTAGACCCCTGACATGTGGAGGCAATCACTGCAAACAGAGGAGAAATGCCATACACGTTTCAAGCTAATAGTGAGCTGGATCAATAATGAGCAAGGTCTAATGTCCAATCAAAATACGCCCTCGCAGAACAAGTAGTTGCTCCAGAGGTCTTGTAATGTGTTTCTGAGCAGAGGCCTGGATCAGTAATGACCTGGATCGACTAGCTTATCATAATAAGTGTGAGTGCTTCTATAGCGAGCATTAGCCAACACTACAATGTACACAGATACTCTCAACACTTGTCTAACACACTGATGTCATGTTACCATGACCATTTAAGCTTAAATAGCTCTATGCCATTTAAAACACTTGAGATATTCAGCCCTTGCAATAACAGACAATTTTTTAAATAGTGTAAGTTCGTCAGCATATCCAGAATATTAGGTGATTTTCAAGCTTTGGTTCAACTGTTTATACTAGATAATTAACTTTGTAATTGGCAAAAGTTTCCCCTTCCTGACTGCTAAACCATCCGTACTTCCTGAGCTACTAAACGCTCTGTGTTACTTCACAGCGGATGAGTCCAGTTCAGTCTATGGGTTGAAATGAGGACACTGTAGCACATGTTCAGCGCCTCTAGTCTGACAGCATCACAGAGTCACTGATAAATTTGAATTTACTCAAATGCTCAACTTATGCATCATATTATGGTGGCACACACTGTAAAACTGTCTTATCAAGCTTTGCAGCCAAGAGGAACTTGCCATAGTCACTTCTGCTGTGAATAAACTGACAACAGGGGTTTCTACTACTGAAACCCACCCAGTTAAATATGATTCACTCCACTTAGTTTCCCTTGACCACACTTCAGCAAACTTTGCCAGGACAAAGCCTAAATCCAAGAAAAACTTAATTCTCTGTACACACAGTTCAAAACCATGGCGCAACTCTGAATAACAAGCCCAGAAGAGAAGGCCCACTGTCTTATAGAATATAGATATGGGCTTTTTTTGGAACGGACAGAAATTTGGTCAGACTTGGTCATCCTACATGGTAATTTCACTGACCAAATTGTGTAATGTAAGATCTGAGTCATGGTGTGAAAATGTTCGGAAAAGGCACACGCTGAGGGGAAGCACTGTACTGCATCTACCAACCAGCTACATGCAGGGTGAAGGGTGAAGGGACGCTGAAATGCCCTTCATATAGATATCCAAAGGAGTTGAATCAAGTGCAACTGGACTTGGTATATACCCGTGAAGACGTTTCGCCTCTCATCCAAGAGGCTTCCTCAGTTCGTGCCTTTCTGACTAGACCAAGCTAGTCTGACTGGCTGCTGATGAGACTCAGAATTTATCCACTAGGAGTTGTTGTCAGAGCTATTGATATGCGTGGCTCTTTGGGATCCGATGTTTACTAACGCCCGTCACTAACAGAGCCCATAGATATGCGTGGCTCTTTTGTGTACCGATGTTATGGCCGCGCCCGTCATTATCGGAGCTATTGATATGCGTGGCTCTCCTGTGCTCCGATGTCCATTAGACCTTCATATAGACTAAACTAGCAGCTTACTTGAGCACAGCAGTTACTGACCACTCACTCACCCCTTGCTGAGGCCTGATACAGGCCTCTCTCTCCCTCTCTCTCTCCCCCTTCTCTTCCTCTCTCCCCCTCCGTCTCCTTCTCTTTCTCTCTCTCCCCCTCCCTCTCTCTCCCCCCTCTCCCTCACCCTCTCTCCCCCTTCTCTTCCTCTCTTCCTCTCTCCCCCCCTCTTCCTCTCTCTCCCCTTCTCTTCCTCTCTCCCCCCCCTCTCTCTCCCTCACCCTCTCTCCCCCCTCTCTCTCCCCCTCCCTCCCTCACTCTCTTGCTCTCAATTCAATTCAATTCAGTGATGCTTTACTGGCATGACTGCATTAATTACAATGTTGCCAAAGCAAAACAGGTCAACAGTACTAAACAAAAACAAACAAAACAAAAAAGGAAAAGGAATATATAGAACTGGCAGAAACATAGCACAGCACTTGAACAGCAACTGACAGTGACTGACAGTGTTTTGGTCACTCACTGACCCTTAGGCTATGGCATTCTGACACATATTGTGCTGCAAGGTGTGACCTTTGACCCTCTCCTAAAATAAGTGGCCATTGTTCTTTCTCATCCAGCAGTAGAACATTTGGAATCTGGTTTTCAAAATGTCTCCTGGTATTTTTCTCTTATGTTCTGGAAGGTCTCACGATTTAGCAGGAAGTGCATCTCTGTCTCCACCTCACCTGCCGTACAGGGACCACACGTTCTTTGCTCTTTTGGTAGCCAAGAAGTGTTGTGTGTCTGCCCTTTTCCATGGCCAGACTGTGGTCAGTGAGCCTGTACGTGGTCAGGATGTGTCTGTGCTGACTGTCTCTGACAGTGGACAGACAGTCAGCCAGTTTGTCTTCTCTTTTTAGGGCCCGATAACATTCTGATTTGTGTTGTCATTTGGTTTCTGTGTCCCAGTGTTCCACATATGAGTTGTTGCATTGCGTGATGATGTGTTTTACTCTAGTCTGTGGTTGGTCAGCATCGCTAGTCTGAAACTCATGTGTGTCAGTAGTTACGGGGTCAGTTAGTTTCACAACCAGCTGACTGAGGGGGCTCTTTCCTAGCTCTTGGATCTGGAATGCTTTAAACTGCAGCGTGTGGTGGGGACTTGATTTAAGGTGCATCCAGAATTTAAGTGATCTTTTTTGGATATTTATTATCAATTGGAAACACTCTTCCCCCCTCTCTCTCCCTCACCCTCTCTCTCCATCTCTCCCCCTTTCTCTCTCTCCCTCTCTCTCTCTCACAAACACACACACACACACACACACAAATTCTGAGAGACAAGCAGAGAATATACTCATATTACAATGTCCGTATATTGCAGTTACCCCATCAAATATAATATTCATATAAAGTAGTGCAAATTCAAAGATGATGCAAACTGACAAAGACAAATGCATGTAATAGAGATATGTAATATAAATATCCCCCTTACACACATGACAGTCCAGACATTCTAAAGAATCAAGTGTCCCATTCCCATCAACATACCTTCAGGTTGCACTCTGTGTATCGTAAACTAGGAATGTTTCTGAGATGAAGATATGAAGAGAAAGCCAGTTCTTTGCTCCAGTCTACTCATTCATCTCCCGGACACATTTACCATCATCTCTTCCACAGCAAATGATACATGCAACAAAAAAAAACAATCTGTTCCATGACACATTATTTATAAGTGTGTTCAATGATTTCTCCCTCGACAAATTTACCACCCAAGGATTATCTCTCTAGCTATATCCATCAAAAGTTTAATGGCAGGCTGTTAATCACTTAGGTTTTTCTGCACATTTGCAGAGCTCTGCAAGGATGAAGAGGAGGAAAGGCAGAGAGGAGGAGTAGGCAGAGATAGATCATGGCCTCTGGGGTGCAGCGTTGGGATGTGTGGGTGAATAAAGACACCAGTCTAATCACTGGTGGACTCAGGGAGGGGGGCCCTCATGTTCGAAAAAACGCCACAAAAGTGCCCTCTTGATTGCCCCATGGTAGATAAAACATGATAATTTGCCTTCTAGGGTGGCCCAATGTGCAAGACATTATGATATACTGCCATCTATGGTGCCTTTCCAGTGGACAAAACGTGATTAAGTGCTCTCTAGTTTGCTTTTCCAGTGGACAAAACGTGATAAAGTGCCCTCTAGGGTGCCCTTCCAGTGGAGAAAATGTGATGAAGTGACCTCTAGGGTGCCCTTCCAGTGGACAAAAACATGATCCATTGCTTTAATGAGTGTCCTTCCAGTGGACCATAAATGCATCATGACTTTCTGTGTGCTCGTGCCTCACCACATACAACTGCTGCCCTTTTTATGTTTTTCACCCCTGCCCATCAAACAGCCCGAGTCAGCCACTGGGTCTAACGGACAATGTTTGATTGACTGAATCCTGCAAAGCAATTCAAAATAAACAATCACTTTCTGCAAAGGTAGGGGGAAACACTTGTGTCATATCTAAGACTTCGATAAAGCACCCTGACACAGGTCAATTCACAGGTCATTCCTGTATGGCATGATGTGTTTGTGAGTACACCACGGCCTTTTTGCAGGTTTGTGTCAATCCCAAAAATGAGTGAACACAAGAGTGGAAGTAAACACTTTACGGGAAGGATATTTTAGAGCTGTGCCAAAGAGGGGAGAGTAATTCACCACATCTTTGCCAAAAAGACATCAACAGCAAAAATATATTTGGCTAGTCCAAGAGTCTGTGTAGAAAATCACACATGCAAAAAAACCAGGAAATTGTGAATGTGGCACTTCAGCGCGCACGCGCGTGCGTGTGTGAGTGAGTGCAATTGCTACAAAGTAGCAATTGTAACAAAGTCCTTGTCCTGGTTTGCACTATCCACAGATTTTGTGATCAAGCAGAGTTGAAGCAGATGGTGATGAGTTCGTCCCAAAACCTAACATTTTAATTGCACCCCCTTCACAAACACATGCAAACACACAAATACAAACACACACACATACACACACTTATTCCATCACCAAAGCTGTCCTCCAAAACCTCAACAGCGATAAAATTGTCGAACTCATTCTTTTTCATTTTTGCCCTGTGGCTCTCGTTGCAGTTGCATGGATTTCAAGTCCCCGTACTGTTTTGCTGTTATGTCCTTAGATGAACATTCAAGGTATGGCTGCTATCTACTGTCTTCCGGTTGGACCATAGAAAGCAACCCTAGCAACGATAAGCTGCCTCTGCCTTGTAAGTCACATTCCCTGTCTGGCTGTTGTTTTAGCTCTCCAGAGTTCACACAGCAAAGGCCCTTCAAGTTTAGTTAATCCTTCCAGTTTACCTCTGATTTTTCCCTGGGCATAGCTAGCTCCGCTGCCAGCCACACACACTTCAGCATATTACTTAGCAGTGACAATACAGCCCAAGGGTGTTTCCTGATCTTGTCTCTTACTCACTAATTGTACTAAACCATTACTGAGCCAAGTCCCAGCTGGGTACAGCACCAGTCACCTCATTTCCCCGAGTTCAGCAGGGTTGAGCTGAGTGGTGCAGGCAGGGTTCATCCCTGAAATAAAAAGGTTTTTGTTCAGCACTGATTACAGAGATTGAAGAGGGCCGTTTAGGCCCCTTCCCTTTCTCTTCTCTGGTACTCCATTTCTTTCCCTCTCTTGCAGCAGACCCGTGGCACAAAGCACAATTTTGTCCATCTCAGAGCACCAGTCCTTTTATTGGGCCAGAAGGTGCGTACAGGCGAATCCGCCAAAGGAAAAGACAAGCTGAAATGCTCACATCAAATCATCTTCCCTGTGCTTTTAACCCCAACACAGTTCATGTGATTTATTTCACTGTGTGAGATTTAATGAGGGTCTGCTTCTCGTTTTCTTCTCTCTCAGTGTTGCCGCATACTCTCTGGAGGTCATTAGGGAAGATGATGAGAACAACAGCATGTGATATGCTGCAGAGGAAGCATGGAGGTGCTGTGGATAGAAGAGTGTGAGTTGGACTGTTACTCATGACAGAAATAAAATCAATTTGACTTGACGTGGCTAATGTTTTTCAACTGCAGAAGCCCTCTAGCAAGGCAGTGACCTGATGCAGGGGCATAGGATGGGTTTACAATATACTGAATTAACTCACCATCTCCTTGTTTAAAGAAGCACAAACAGACAAACAGTGCCCGGAAGTCATAGGCTTATTTGAAATCATCGCACCAATTTCTGTGTAGTGTTTGAATATCGTCACGAGTATATTTTCACTTCTTCTTACGTGCAACAATAGTCTGAGATGTAGTGACAACTCAGTGGGCCGTAGTTGTTCTTGTTGTGATGTCCCGATGTGACTCATCACCTTTGTGGCATCATGCCACTATTCACTTCAGCCACATGACACTGAGTTTTGTGTTGCGATTACTTACATAATGCAACATATGTAAAGGTGCGTCTTCCGATTTGACTCCAACACCATCTGATCCAATATCATCATAAACAAGCTGATTTGTTTAAACTACAAAGAGTCAAGTCAAGTCAAGTCAAGTAGGTTTTTATTTGTCCCCAAAGGGGCAATTGTTGTGTAGCAGTGGCAACATGCAAACACACAAACACTCCACAGAACACATAAGGCAAATAAATACAAATAAATACAACATGTAGTGAGAACAAAAAGCAACACAACAGTAAACAGTGTTAACAGTGTTTATCAAGGTGGAGCTGGTATTACCTCTTACTGCTGCAGTTTAGCAGTGAAATGGCTGAGGGGATGACGGAGTGTTTGTATCTATTGGTTTTGACTACTGGGTATTTGAAGCGGAAACCAGAAAGCGAGGTGTGAAACTCTAGGTGCAGGGTCTGGGTGCTGTCAGACAGGATGGACTCTGCTTTCCTTAATATCTCTTTGTTGTATAAATCAGACAGACTTTTCTGTTGGGTACCTGTTATGCTACTGTACACCTTGATCACCTTTGTTAGTGCATTTTTCTGTTTAAGGTTGAGAGAGGCATACCAGCTGATAAAAGACAAAAGTAATAACCGACTCAATGAAAGAGCTGTAGAACAAAGTCAACAGTGACCTGTCGACACCCAACTTAGCCAGCTTCCTCAGAAAAAAAAGGTGATGCTGGCTTTTTTTGCACAGCAAATTGGTATTACAAAGTTCAGCTTGTTATCAATTATAGTGCCCACATACTTGTAAAACTCAACAATTTCAACCTCATGACCATTAATCTTAGTGTTGACTAGGTTGGAGGGATTACGTCTAAAGTCAATACACATGTCTTTGGTCTTAGTCACATTTAATTCCAAAAAGGCTTCCTGACACCATTTGGAGAAATAGTCTATGACAGGACCATGGGACATTTCATTCTCCTTCAGCAGGCTCACTATCACTATGTCATCTGCAAATTTCACAATGTGATGATTTTTGAAGTCACTGCGGCAGTCATTCGTGTACAAGATGTATAGTAGAGGAGCGAGGACACAGCCCTGAGGGGAGCTTGTTGATGTGGAAGTCAAACCAGAAAAGTGTCCATTCACTCTCGCTCTCTGAGATCTGTTGGTGAGGAAGTCAAACATCCATCCAACAGTGTTGGTGTCCAACCCAAAACGTTCCACAAGCTTCTGCACTAGCAGGTGAGGCTGTGTGGTGTTGCAGGCTGACAAGAAGTCTACGAACAACAGTCTGGCATGGTTCTTACTACCCTCTAACTGACTGTGAATTAAGTTAAGCAGAGTTATGGTTGCATCCTGAACCCCCCTATTGGTACGATATGCAAACTGAAACGGGTCAAGAAAATGCTCCATCCTGCCAAGAAGTTATTTTTTAACCAGTTTTTCAAATGACTTCATAACAAGAGATGTTAAAGCCACAGGCCTGTAGTCATTCAAAGTCTGAGGATGGCTCTTTTTTTGCAATGGAAACTACTTTAGATTGTTTCCATAGAATGGGGACCTTTTGATGACAGAGTGACATATTGAAAATATAATTGAAAATAGGGCCTATTTGAACAGCACAGTCGGACAGCAGATGGCTACCAATGTTATCAGGGCCAGGGCTTGTTCCAACTTTAGTGTTTAAAAGTATTCACAACACTGTATAGAAAAGAAAGAGACAGGTTGACTAGAGTTCAGTAGGCTGTGTTTTAAAACACCAGTTTCATTACTAAAATCATGCACATCAAAATCTTGAGTAAAACTTACTCAACTCCTGCACTAGAGCCAGATCTGATGGAAAGCCATCTAAAGCCACCTTTTGCTTTGCTTTGTCATTTAAACCAACAATTGTCCTGACACTGTCCCAGGCTGAGCCTAAATTGGTATTGCTCAGTTTGTACTCAGCCTTTTGTTTGTATCCCAATTTAGCCCTCTTAATTTCCCGTTTAATTTCCTTTTGTAGAACAGTCAACTCAGAAAGGTTACCTTGCTGAATGCACGTTTCTTCTGGTTAAATAGCACTTTAAGATTTTTGGTCACCCAGGGTTTACTATTAGGATAAATATTGACTACCTTCTCAGGGATAACAATGTCCTCGCAGTATGATACCCATGAACTGACAACTTCTGTGAGTTCATCAATGTCCCGTGATGATTCGATGAACTTGTCCCACACTGTGCAGTTCAGACAGCCTTGCAATGTCAACGATGCCTCCTCTGACCAGTTTCACCTTCCTAGTGAGCACTTTCCCCCTCTGTAGACATGTGCAGTATGTTGTTATAAGATGCACACAATTGTGGTCAGCTGTACACAGTGGGGGGAGTGAGAAGGATCGGTAGGCTCCTTTGTTAGAACCATAACACTGGTCCAGTATCTTGCCATTCCTGGTTGGGCAAGACACATATTTGAGAAAGCTCAGGGGCAGCGTCCGAGGGATGTCACAGCATCGCTGTCGCTATGGACGCGTCACAGGAAGTAAAACATGCGGAGCACGTTAGACAAACTTTCAGCATGGCTGTGTTTACAACGCCAACTCACGTATATGGTGCCATATATAAGATAATATTAAATTACGCAATATGTAGTCTAGTGCATCCGCTGTCTGACTTCCATTTGCTGCGAAGCTTCCGCTCGGGAAGGGCTAAAATGGCTCATGGACGCTGCCACAAGTTGGGAGCATCAGGAGAGAGAGAGAGACTGTAGTTTCTGCACTGTCTGAGTGATCAGTTCTGAAGCTATGCTCTCGTTTGCCTTCGAGTGAACAATCACAAAAATCTGTGGGAACTCCCGGGGCAGGTAGAATGGACGCATAGAAACAGAAAGCAGTTTAATATCCTTGGTGTATAGTCTCTCTCTTACTATTGTGTTTTTGCACCAGCGTTCATTAATGTACAAGCAAACTCCACCACCCCGCTTCTTACCGGAGATTTCAGACCATCGACCCGTGCGAATGGGTGCACCGAACCCGTCTATCGCAGCTCCACGTCAGTGTCCCTCTCTCCGAGCCACGTCTCTGTCACGGCCAGGATACAGGCTTCTTTAAATTCGTGGTCGCAGACATGAGCCTGAAGCTCGTTGGTCTTGTTAGGGAGGGACCGCACGCTAGCCAAGATAGTGGAGGGCAGCGGGATACGAGACAGAGAATGGCGCTTCGCTCGTTCACGCACACAGCCCCTCCAACCATGCTTCCTAGTATTCCGACGAGGCATACTGGAAGGACCACTTTTATTGAATCCATGATCGAATTCATCAAGTTTTGGGTCAGTTAGTTCCAGAGGTGGTATTGCGCTCGACGGGTTGTTGAATCGAAATAGGAAGTCTCTGTTGTACTGAATCCTGTTCGTAGCGTCAACGCACAAAGCTTCAGGCCCAGGCCCAGGCCCAGGCCCGTTGTCCCGAGTATCGCCAATATAAACCCGGCGATCTGCTCCGTTCCTGGGCCATAACATAGTGTAGGTCGATCAACGATGGCAAACGATAGTTTAAAGAGAACTGTAGAGGCGCTCAAGCAGGAGTCGTGACAACTTTCTCTTTCGGCTACACAACGTGCACCATTTATTCCTTCCACCATTACAACAACAACAACAACAAAAAACCTGCGCAGCGGAAGTGTGTCACTGTAAACCCAAACCGAGAAAACAGCAGCTGTAAACTAACGTTCCTACTAGCACAATAAGGGGAATTATGTATCCCCATAACCACTACACACGTCCCCCCAGAATTCGCCTTAATACGAAAAGTCAGTGTGGCGAGGGGGGCAGATCTCTCTGCCCCAACGGCTCCGCTGAACAGGAGCTGGGGGCTGGTTAACCGCAGGCAAAGCAGCAGAGTCCTCACAGCGGGACTGGGGAAAGGGAGGGGCGGGGGAAGCAGGGGGCGGCTCGCCAGGGGAGGGGGGCTGAGCCGGGGGGCGCCCCTGCCGTGGGGGCAGGGCAAGACCAACAGGGCGGTCTAAGTCCAGGTGAGCAGGCTTGAGGCGGTCCACAGAAACCCGCTCCAGCCTGCTGCCAACCTCCACCACAAAGTGCTTATCTCCAGTGTCCCGTACCCGAAATGGGCCATCGTAGGGTGGCTGCAGGGGACCGCGGTGCGCGTCGTGACGGAAGAAAACATACTCCGCCGACCGCAGCTCCGTGGGGACATAGGACTGAGAGCCGCCATGCTGAGAAGTGGGGACCGGTGCAAAAGCCCTGGCTTCCTCCTGCAGCGCAGTCCGTTGGCAGCTGGCGGACCAGGGAGCTGTGGCAGTATGTGAGCAGGTATGTGAAACCACGGGAGGGGGGTAGGGGGCCTACCAGGTCCACATTCACGTGGTCGAACCTCCTCTCAGGTACCGTGAAAGGTATCAGGGGCCCTTTGGCGTGCCAGAGCACTTTGGAGCGTTGGCACTCCACACAGGTGTCAGCCCAGTCCCTCACATCCTTTTTGAGTCCATGCCAGACAAACTTTGCCACCACCAACCTCTGTGAAGGCTTTCTGCCAGGGTGAGACAGCCCATGGACTGCGTCGAAGACCCACCGCCTCCAAGCAGTCGGAACGACTGGTCGGGGCTGAACTGTAGAGACGTCGCACAGGAGCGTGGCGCCGTCGAAAGCCACATCCTCCAACTGCAGCCCTGTGACGGCGGTCCTGCATGCCTGCACTCCTGGGTCGGCGGCCCGGTCAGCCGCCATCTGGCTGTAGTCGAGTCCCAAATGGGCGGCACCAGCGATGGCCCGGGGAGACAGTCGGCGACCGGGTTGGACTTCCCAGCGACATGCCTCACGTTGGTGGTAAACTCTGAGATGTAGGCCAACTGTCGCTGCTGGCGGGCTGACCACGGCTCTGCCACCTTGGCCATCGCGAACACCAGCGGTTTGTGATTGACGAAAGCCGTGAACTGACGGCCCTCCAGTAGGAAACGAAAGTGCCTAACAGCGAGGAAAAGGCCAAGAAGCTCACGATCAAAGGTGCTGTATTTGCGCTCTCTCAGGTTCAACTGCTGGCTGAAGAAGGCAAGCGGCTGCCACGCACCGCTCACACACTGCTCGTAAACTGCGCCGACAGCATAGTCCGAAGCATCCGTCGTGATGGCAATGGGCGCTCCAGACACAGGGTGTGCCAGCATCACCGCGTCAGCCAGGGCGGCCTTCACATCCTTAAAAGCTGTGTCCCTCTCTGCAGACCAGTCCACAGCGTGTTTGGGGGCTGTGCCCTTCAGAGCCTCATATAGGGGGCGGAGGAGATCGGCAGCCCGGGGGATAAACCGGTGGTAGAAGGACACCATGCCAATTAACTCCCGGAGGGACTGGGCCGTGTGTGGGCATGGAAAGTCTGCGACGGCCTCCACCTTAGCTGGAAGGGGGGCCGCCCCGTCCTTGGTGACCCGGTGGCCCAGGAAGTCGATGGTGCTCAGACCAAACTGGCATTTGGCCGGGTTAACTATCCACCCGTGCAGGCTGAGTCTCTCGAAAAGGGCTCTGAGGTGGGACAAGTGCTCGGACACGGAGGTGCTAGCGACCAGGATGTCATCCAGGTACACAAAGAGGAAAGGCAGGTCCCGCAACACTGAGTCCATGAGGTGTTGGAAGGACTGCACGGCGTTCTTAAGCCCAAACGGCATGCACAGGAACTCGAACAGTCCGAACGGAGCTGTCACAGCCATTTTGGGGACATCAGCGCGATGGACGGGCACCTGGTGGTATCCACGGACGAGGTCCACCTTGGAAAAGATCACTTTCCCAGCCAGGTGGGCGGAGAAATCTTGGATGTGAGGGACCGGGTAGCGGTCCGGTGTTGTTGCGTCATTGAGCCGACGGTAGTCACCACATGGACGCCACCCACCGCCAGGCTTAGGCACTATGTGGAGGGGTGAAGCCCATGGGCTGCTGGAGCGATGCCGAGGCGCTCCATGTTCTCAAACCCCGCCTTGGCGACAGAGAGCTTGGTCGGGTCAAGGCGCCGAGCTCGGGTGTGCACCGGCGGGCCGGTGGTGACGATGTGGTGCTCAACCCCATGTTTGGTCGTAGATGACGAGAATGTGGGCTGAGTGAGGTCAGGGAACTCGGAGAGAAGATGGAGAAACACGTCCTCATTGGAGAGCATGCTGGACAGCCTGACGGAGCCTGTATCGCTGAGTGCACACGTGTGTGAAGCGAAGGTGACAGCGTCAATCAGGCGTCGATTCCTGACGTCCACCAGCAGCCCATGAGCACAAAGAAAATCTGCACCGAGGAGGGGAAATGCCACGTCGGCGGTGACAAAATCCCAGCTGAACCGCTGTCCGTTAAAACACATGTCAATGTGCCTCGTGCCGTACGTACGGATAGAGCTGCCATTAGCAGCTTCCATGGGAGGGCCGTGAGCGCCCCACAGGGCGTCCACACTCGATGCAGGTACGACACTCCTCTGCGCCCCAGTGTCGCATAGGAAACGCCGCCCCGAGATGGAGTCTCGCAGGAAAAGTAGCCTGTTGTCCTCCACGCCGACGCCCATGGCCACTAGTGAGCGCCGGCCTTGGCGTTTCCCGACGAGCTGAAATTGCACGGGGAGGTGCACTTTTTCGCCTTGGCTCCGAACTTTGCGGCGACCACCATGGAGTCACCAGGTGGTGGCGTGTGGGGGTGGGCAGGGGTGAGCGCGGACGTGCAGTGCTTCTGTTGGCTGGCCAGGGAGAACTTGTCAGCTTCTTCAGCTAGCTTGCGGCAATCGGTAATGCTGGTGTTAGCCAAAGCGGTCCGCACCTGAGCAGGCAGGTGTCGCAGAAATAGTTGTACAAAGAGGAAATCAGGTGTGTGTGCCGGTCCCAGCAGATTCAGCATTGTGTCCATGAGCTCGGATGGCTTGCTGTCACCCAAGCCTTGCAGAGAAAAGAGGCGGTGGGCCCTCTCGGCGTCGGAAAGTTCAAAAATCTTCAAGAGGTGGTCTTTGAGCCCCTTGTATTTGTCTGCCGCCGGAGGATTTGTAAGGAGACTCACCACTCTAGTTGCAGTCGAACCCCCGAGCGCCGATACCACGTAGTAGTATTTAGTAGCATCATCCGTTATCTTGCGGATAGCAAACTGCGCTTCCGCCTGGGCGAACCATGTCGTTGCCGATGACTCCCAGAACTCTGGCAATTTGAGAGAAACCGCGTTGATTTCGTCAACCATGTTCGTTCAAAAGATTGTCTCTGATAACTACCAAGAGACAAACGTCGGGGTCACCAGCGTAGAGGAGCTCAAGCAGGAGTCGTGACAACTTTCTCTTTCGGCTACACAACGTGCACCATTTATTCCTTCCACCATTACAACAACAAAAAACCCGCGCAGCGGAAATGTGTCACTGTAAACCCGAACCGAGAAAACAGCAGCTGTAAACTAACGTTCCTACTAGCTCAATAAGGGGAATTATGTATCCCCATAACCACTACAGAACAAGTTTAAAAAACGATAAATAACTTGACACTATATATATATATATTTATATATATATATATATTATACACACACACACACACATATATATATATATATATATATATATATATATATATATATATATATATATATATATATATATATATATATATGTATATACACGCGCTTGCTTGCTGCTGGTCGCTTGTGTGCGCATGCGCCCGAGATCAAAGAGTATATGGTAAAATCCCCCTCCATGGATTTAATCAGTTATTCCCAGCTAATTCTACATTTGGCTGACAGTACCTGCCTACCTCCATTTATTACAGTGGTTTTTAACAGTCTGTTGGCAAGTATAAAAAAAATCTAACAGCTGAATCGTCTTATACAAACATCTGTCAACTGTTACACAAACAGCTACAACTCCTTCAGTGTACTTCCTGGTTTTTATAGCCTACAGCCCAGGTGAACCTGGAAACGTTGGGATGCTTCCATTGTTGTCAGGGGCTTCTCCAGTCTTCCCATCGTGTTAACTGCTCCGTCCTCTCTTTTCCACAGCCCTCCCATGACCCATCATCCCCATCATTTGCCGCTTCCACAGTAAGGCCCTTCAGCCCCTCTTTACAAACACTTGTTCCAGCCGTCTTGATGAAGCAGCACTACTTGACTGATCTCGTCCGTCTTGCTTTCTCTCTAAATAAGAGAAAAGCAAACTCTTTAACCTCTCGCCCTGCTGTCACCCCATCTGTCTAGCCAAGGACATACTTGAAGACTGATTACAAGGCGGATTACCACTTATTCTCATGTCATTCTGGCAGCAGATTGGCCAGTGAAGACTCGAGATAAGTAAGCCAGTAATTAATGTGTTCTGCACTGATGTGCCAATTATAAGCGGCACGGCCCTAAAGCCTATCAAGTCATCTATCTGATTGAGCCCTACAAAGGAGTTGTGTGCAGCTGTATGATTCCCAACACACAGAAATATCATTCAATACCTTTCCCTCTCTCTCCCACCAACATGTACGCATGCACGACTACAGAAAAGCAAGGGATCATATGCAGATACACACAGTGACTCATTGAGAAACTTGATAGGCTAATGATTAAATATAACCAGAGATGGTGGGATGCGGTGTCAGACACAGGCCTTTCGCAGCTCCAGAAATCTCCGAGTCCCTGTTTTCCTGGGCTGACCTCTTTGCACGGTTGGACAGGAGGAAAGCATACTCCGAGATATCAACCATTTCTGGCTCCAGACAAAGTCTCGTACAGCATGCCACATCTGGCATAATCATATTTGTAACCATAACAAAGATAGGAGGAGGTAAATCAAACACAGACTTAGTCAGAGCAGTTAGACATTTGCTCAATGAAAAGTAAATTGGAGTTTCCTTTCATCACGTGAGAGCTTATTGGCGTTAACAAACAAGCACTCGTTCTCCCATGGAATCAGAGCGCAGCTCATTCTAAACTGGATGACCTCTCCGAGTCCCTCCTTTCTCAGAAAACAAAAGACCATTCTATATTAGGCCAGATAAACCTCACTCAGTGTGAACAACAGTGTCGTGGCAGATTTGATCATTCCAGATTCTGCCCTATATTGCTCTACCAATATTTGTCCTTAATAATTACGTGTTATTATCATGGTACATATCAATCACACGTTTTGACCAGTTACCATCTGCCGCCTGCCAAAAAACATTCCATGATAAGCAGAGGGAAATAGCAGAGCCCAGCCACGCTCAGCAGTAGGTATGCCAGGTATGTACAAGCAAGAAAACCTGCCAATTTTGAAATATAGCCCAATATAACACCATGGATCCTCCGTCAGCACAGGCCTGAGTCAGTGGATTTGACTATAGACTGAAATACAGAGGCATGATGGGTGCCAACACCTTTCCTATCGGGTTTCATGCAGTTTGCTGTTGACAGTAATTTCAATAAAACTCGTAATTAATTTCCTTACAACGTCATAAGATGCTAGTAAAAGCTTGCTGGAGCAGACCACACAGCTCATTCAGCACATTCAGCCTCTGGTGGAGACGCTTCATGCTCTGCAGCAGCAACATGGTTTGTTTACCGGCTGTTGATTAGGACCTGTTACTCATCAAGTAGCTATGTCATTAATATTCCTCCAAGCCATTGACCTATGTGCTCACACACACTCGCACGTGTGTGCATACCACATTGGTGGTATCTGCCGTATTTAGATCGTAGGAAACTACTTTGTACGTAAAAAGACAAGACGACGCCCGACAGCTGTTCATCATAGTTAGCATCTCCAACTCAGCCTGGGACGACGACATGAGGAAGATGTAAGTCTAAACTCAGCCTGGGACGACGACATGAGGAAGATTTGAGTCTAAACTCAGCCTGGGACGACGACATGAGGAGGATTTAAGTGTGCGGACGCTCGCCCAGACGGGCGCAGGCATGCATGGCGCGGTCACACAGCGCGCTCGTCATCACGCATGAAGTGCGGCGCATGAAGTGCGGCGTAAAGTCGCACCGCGAGCAGCAGCGCGGACATGGAAGCGAGAGAGAAAGGGGGAGGGGGAGCCAAGCAAACGGGCAATTCAACTCACCTTCGACGCTGCGATTGTTAAAACCTCTGCGAGACGACCGGAGCCATCAACTCACTCAACTTTTTTTCTTGCGCCAAAGTGTGATCAGGAAAGACTTTGACATGTCTGGATGAACACATCCCTCCTTCTTCCCATCCGCAAGGTTCCCAAACGCGCGGAGCACCCTCCCATCCGCAGCACACGTGTGTCTGGCGATCAGGCAGCTTCCCGAGCCCTAAAACATCACCAAGTTCAGATCTCCCCTTCTATTTGACAATTATTTCGAGTCTGCTTTGTGTACAGGTTTTAGTTCGTGACTTAAGTTTCTCTTTTATTTGAGATTTTAAGGGTACATCGGTGTCATATTTTTTACTCACTTAAGTTTTTATTAAGTTTTCCAAAAGATATGAACAGAACAGTACAACAACATCAACACAAAAAAGAATACAGTAAAATATACAAACAGATAGAAATAATAAAACAAAACAAAAATAACAATAAATAGTTGTCTGGAAATATTTCAATATTCAAACAAATATTTTAATTAGGTATTCATTTAGTCAGTGTAATTTCTCATATAAATGTTCCATTTTCCCAGTTCTCTTAAATATATTCTCTTGGACTCTCAAAATGTATGTCCACTTTTCCACAACAGAAATGTCTTAGACGTTTCCATCCACTGTTGCTGTTTCGGAGGGTTAACATGAAGCCAGTTTGTGGTAAGGGCTTTCTGACTTGCTGCAAGTAGAACTTTAGTCAAGTAGAGATCTTCTCTCATCCCAACATCACCCGTGTCACCAAGATACATCACAGGGCAGGTGTTTGGGATTTCATTTCCCAAAATGTTGTTGCCACCTACGTTTACGTTCTGCCAGTTAGAATCAGTTATAAACACCTTATCTTTGTGCATTTCCAGACAACATGTAATGGTCAGCCTCCACACTCCCACACAGCCTCCAGCACTGTTGTTGTGCAGCAAGTTGCTGCTTTGTAGTTTGGGGGTTATGAAAAAGCGAGTTAGATTCTTCCAGCAGAATTCCCTCCATATCTGCGAGTTTATGGATGTACATTGTGTCTCACACATTTGGTACCATTCTTCATCTGTTATCTGATTCTTTAACTCTGCTTCCCATTTTGCTTTTATGCAGAGTCCCCCCTGCCTCCCCCCAAAGCTTGGTACAAAGCAGGGATGACCCTAAGCCCCTTCTGTTTGTATGCATCCACACTCACCCCAGTCACATTATTTGAGGTTTCATCTGGTTCCGACCTGACCTGTTTTGCAACGTAGACCATATTTGGCCTTTAAATCTTGGAAGCTCATAAATTCACCATTTCCTAGAACTGTACACATTGCCTTTTTGTGCCCATTCTTTGAATGCTGGATCAGTCACCCCTGGCTTAAACTTTGAGTTATATGCAAACCACCGTAGTGTGTGAACCCCTCCCTTTAATTAATTTTTTTTTTACTATAACATTCCATATTTCTAGCATAAATGCTATTGTTGGGTTCATAACATGTTTCATTGCCCCTGTTAAATATTTGTCTCCCACCAAAATCTGGGTCCTGTAACCCTGTGTCGCCCTTTCCATTTCTTTCCACCAAGATTCATAGTCAGGTCTACACCAACAGGTCAGAGGTCTGAGTTGGGCTGCATAAAAATATTCCCTAAGATTTGGTAAAGTCATTCCCCCCTTAATTTTAGGCAGTTGGAATGTCGTAAATTTTATTCTTGGCTTTTTGCTGTTCCAAATTAATCTAGAGATCATCTTATCCCAGACTATGGATTTGTTTTGGGGAACATTAACTGGGAGAGACTGCAATAAATACAGTAGTTTAGGTGGGATGTTTTCATTTTAACTGCTCGTATTCTGGCACTGAAGTCTAAAGGGAGGGTAGACCAGCATCGGTGTTATTTACAAATTATTGACCCTTTGCACGTGACGTCACGTCCCACTCGCGGGGAATATGAACGCCATGACGGACGGCAGAAGACTTGGGCGTCAAATTTAAGACAAGCAGGCACATTAGCTATAGTTCGACATTTCGTTGTTTGAAGCTAGTTTTTATTTTACTTTTATGGTACGATGGTGATTTCCTGCTGTGCCGTGCAGTGTGCCAACAGGCAAGGCCTGAACCTGAACTGACTATATATATTATATTTTAACCAAAAATTATGCATTTTTAATTTAATTAACATATTTCATATGAAGAGGGAAGTATTTTTGCTCATAAGAACAATAAAAGTCTGAGATTTATGTGATATTTTTTAAGTGTTACCTTACATGAATGTGAGAAATGGTCAGAGTGGACATGAGAAAATTATTGTAATTGAACAAAAACAGCTAAAAATATACAAATTGTACATTTATTATTTAATTGTATTTTGCTTCATGCTAACCAGTACACTTGAATCAGTGGCTTCAGACACTGAAAACATCACTGACGGTTTTATTATGCCTCCTTGTCTCCTTTGAATGTTGTGGTCTCAAACTTAACACGTTCTATGGGATGACCCAAATGCTAGCTAGCTGGCCAGACTGTGTAGCCTACTCTGACATGGCGAGGAAAGTATGGGCTGCTTTTGGTTACAGTTGACTTGAGGTTTGCTGGCATCCAGGGGAAACAGGTTAAAAACATACACCGCTGGCTAGCTAGCTATGTCTTACCTTTGCCATTATGAGGTACATCCCCCTGCTGTGAGCGTGGCGCCGCGGTTCTGTAACCCAACCAGCTACAAAGAACTGGTCAGCTTCCGGACTTTTGTGTGCTTTTAGGTCAGCACCTGTGTGTGGGGACACTGCGTTGGTAACTGAGTGGTACAGACCGTGTGGACTGAACTCGGGCAGACTGGACGGTCTTGCTACATCCGTGAACACATCGGTAGGAAGAAGGCACGGGTCAGTAGCTAACCCTGCTATCACTAGCTAACCCTGCTATCGCTAGCTAACCCTGCTATCGCTAGCTAACCCTGCTATCGCTAGCTAACCCTGCTATCGCTAGCTTCTCCACATATCGCTCTTTGTGCCGTCCTACAAGGTGCCTCACTTCACAGGACAACTCCACAACATTACTCTGACTGTTGGTAGCCATCACTTCCATTTAAACTATAATAGCTACTCATCCGTCGTAATATTTTCTTTGTTTTTGTTCTTCGCTTTAAATTTCCTGGTCTGTCACTTCCTGCCGTCCGTCATGGCGCAGTCTCCCTCGTCACGTGATAATTGTGACGCGTCTGCAAAGGGTGAATTACAAAACAATTCATAATATTTCGAACAGCAGACATTAATTGCGAAAATGGATTGATAGCAAATTGCAATGAAACCCTGTGTCACGCTAAAAAAAAGAAAGAGGAGGGAGCCGTGATGTTTACTGGCCTTTCCATCAGAGATCTGTTAACAACTAAACCCTCTTACAATAACATATAAACCTGCACAAAAATACAAGCCAAAGACTGCAATCTTTTGATTGCCAAAGATATCTGCAAAATTACACTTCTGTGATTTATCTGCGTTTACATGCTACTAGCATAACGTGTATATGCTAGCCATGAAACGAAGCCATGAAATAAAGCCCATATATGTATAACCCTAACCCATGCCAAACTCCCCAACAGCCTCTTTTCTTTTACTCCAGTAAACTGACTGGTAACGCGTTAGCTTTGGTCTCTGCTACTCCTACACATAGTATTAGTATTTTATATTATATACTATAATATATTGTAGCGAATCCGGGAGGCAACCACAGGAACTGCCGCGGTCGGGAAGCGAACCCATATCGCCCGCACCGCGGGAGACATCGCTAACCGCTCGACTAAAGAGTCAGACCCGCGAACCAGCAGCCAGCGTGTCTACTAATCCATGCACGTTACAATATATTATATAGTATTTTATAATTCCATTATAATTGTGTTATCCTCTTTCAATGTTGTATTGTGTAAATTGTGTAAACACAACATCATTGCACGTTGTCGGTCTTGGGAGAGAGATCCTCCTCTGTTGCTCTCTTCCTAGTTTTTCTCCCTGTTATTTTTTTTTAGGGCGTTTTCCTTATCCAGTGCCAGGTTCTAAGGACAGGATGTTGTGTTGCTATAAAATCAAAGGTTGAATCGGTTCATCTGGACACGACATTTATTGACAGATACGTAAGTGACATCTTCAGTCTAAACTGACTGCAGGTATCCCAACCCCACCCTTATAAACAATGCGGTACAATACAGTGCCTAACGACCGAAACCAACGGCCAGTTTCATATGCAAATATGGGTGTGACCTTTGAAACTCTGGTTACAGGTCACACCCATATTTGCATATGAAACTGGCCGTTGGTTTCGGTCGTTAGGCACTGTATTGTACTGTATTGTTGCTAAGGATGGGGATACCTGCAGTCAGTATAGACTGAAGAGGTCACCGATGAACTGATGCACCTTTCTTTGATCATGGATGATCAGTGACAAATTTTTGTTTTGATGCGATTCCAATGATAGAAGTTCACGATTTGTTATTGAATTAAGTTTTTATAGGCTTTGTCCAAATATGTTGTTTGTTTTTTGTTTAAATATATTTTGCGAAAAACGTACATTTGAAATGTAATCCATAGAAAATGTCAGAAAAGTTTTTCAACTACTTCTAGTTCACACCACACACATTTCCACCTTAAATCTGGATGCAGATATGTTGATCACTAACATATATAGATACACTGGAAAAAATTATGTCGAACTGACTTAATATTATTACGTCGTGGTGCACGAAATAAATGTATCTAGATCCAGATGTATTTTTAAGTGGAGTGTACTTATATTTTTTTAAAGTATAATTTACTTATTATTTTTCAGTAATTTCAGATAAGCATTATATTTATATAATACAGCTCAACTACTTTGAGTAGAATTTATTAGTAACCGAACACATTTCCGCCTGCTGCGGGATTCGATCCGTAGTTTATTGCGCGACAAGGCGACACCGCTAACCACTCGACTAACGGCTAAGCTTTGGGGGTTAAATACTGTAGCTAAACACCGCTCCTACAGCACCAACAAGGGCATAGGTGAGCGTTTCAGACGCATGTTCCCAGATTCAGGAAGTGATGCTACAAGCCATTAAATTGTCAGGTGTCATTGGTAACGCTACACTTGTTTAGCTTTTAGTCACTGTCCACAAACCAATAACGACGTCTAACAAGACAAACACTTCATCCACTATGCAGTAAACCTGAGAGCGAACAGTAATAGAACGATCACGGATGAATAGGCTCGGTAGCCCCTTGGCTAACGGCTCGGACCCTTTAATCAACTGGTTAACGTTGTCGCCCGTGGTGCGGGAGCCCCGGGTTCGCGGTTCCCTCCATCGGATGCGCTTCCCGAAAGAGTGGGGTAGTGTAGCATATACGAATAAGTAGACACGTTAGCTAATGGGTCGGACTCTTCAGTCGACTAGTTAACGTAGTCGCTTGCGGTGCGTGAGCCCCGGGTTGGCGTCCTGGCTGTGTCGAATCCCGATGGAAGGGGGCAATATAACGATCACGGATAAATAGGCTCGGTAGGCCCTGGCTAACGGCTCGGACCCTTTAGTCGAGCGATTAGCGATGTCTCCCGCAGTGCGGGTGATATGGGTTCGCCTGGCGGTTCTTGTGGTTTCCCCCCGAATTCGCTACAGTACATCACGTTAGCTTAATTTCATGTTCTAATGTTACTGAACTTAACGTTGCTACAACGTACACAGCTAGCTAGCGTTAAGATAGCAGCTGTAATGTTAGCTAATGTTAATCTATCAAAACACACAGCTGATAGCAATAGCTAACAACTATTTTTTTCTATAAAAATTGTTTTAAATGTAGCCCGTGGAATTAGATACCACACAGGACACAATTACTTCCGGGGTTCTTGTAGCTTTAATTTTATTGTTTGAACCTTCGAATGCAGATCGTTTTACTGAGTGCATACATTCCTGTGTCTTTCGAGCAAACAGCTCATAAATGTTCACAGATGTGGCAAGTTTAACAGAAAAGATTTTAAAAAGGGAAATAATAAATACAAAATACGGTGCAAAATACGGCAGTGGACTATGTACGTTAAACAGGGTTTAACAAAGACATGTGGAACTTCCTGAAGATCGCGCAACTTCTCACTCTGTCAGTTACCTTTAAACAGAATTAAAATGCATATAAAACCTTTACATCCCAAATACAATGGCATGGTGTGGCTTTATTCACGCCAACATTACCTTGTCATGCCTGCAATGGCGAACAGCGGTCGACGGCTCGCGCCCAAAATCACCGAACATCAACTCCAGTAGCGTCTAAATCAAACCATCTTGTCAAATTACCGACATACAATATTGTTTGGAATAATGTTACAGGTATATTTCACAAGATATTTACCCTTACTTACTACGGAGTCAGAGCCTCGTCACACCGCAATCTTCAGGCGCTCCACACAAGAAAAAAAGAAAGAATACCCAAGATGCACTTGGATAACTTGCACGGAGTTACAATAAAAGTCCGCCACTGCCACTTACTGGTCAAAACATGCAATGACAACCAAAACTATAAAAATACACTCACAATCTGCCTCACAATTTAAATACATCAAATGACATTTTACATGGCTTGACAGTGTAACAATTACATATATTAACAGTTAAACTATACTAAATTTAAGTGGAAAATCATTTAACATATTTAACAGATTTACCACCCGGCTACATACTCCCCTGCAAATATAGTCAACGTCCTCGGTGACTACGAAACATGAACTGACTCAAATACTCCCTGCAAGGCCTTTTCAAAGAGAGCAGCACCCAAGCTTGTCAAAACCGTAGAGACCATGTCTGTGCTGACTGAGACTGCATTACAGGCTGACTTTGGCAGATGAAATGGGTTTGAATGAGATCCAGCCATTTCCCGCTTGCTTTTCCTAATGGCAGGTTTAGGTGCATAGGTTCTACGTCCTGCTCCACCAGCATCCTCTGTTAGTGCGGGCCTGTCCCTGTTTTCAATATTGGGCAAGTCACTGTCGCTAACGTTTGGATGCACATCATTAACACATTCTGTTTCTGTGCCACAATTTCTCATATCTGAATAACCTTCCTCAGGTCCTTCACCGTCACTCTCATCTGTGGGTGCTGTCACAGGTAAACTAACACTTTCTGCTGCAAGAGGCAGGTTAGGTACTTGCACAAGCCGGCGAGGGATGACTTCCTCAACAATAACAAAATCAGCCTCAGGTGACTCAGGCTCATCCTCAGCTACAGGCTGTGTAGTGGTCTGTAACCTAGTTCTAGTTCTTGGTTTGGGAACTGGTTTCGCACAAGGTCGCAACTCTGACCTATGAACTCTTTTAATGGGACCTCCCTCAAAAGGTTCAACAGTGTGTGTGGTACCCTGGATGTCAACTACCTTGTAGACTGTTGAGGTCCATGTGTCCTGAATCTTATGTCTACCTGGGGGTCTGTGACGTAGGAAAACCAACTGACCAATGTCCACAGGAGGACAATACACCTTCTCATTTTGCAGTGAGATCCTCTCAGCTGCCTTCTGCTCTGAGTACTCTCTGGCTCTCTCATGTGCCTGTCGGAGTCTCTCCTGATGAACAGACAACCAATCCTGTTTCCTGTCTGACACACACTCACGCCCTAATAAAGCATCTACTGGGAGATGTGGCTGTACCCCGAAAAGCAAATAATAAGGCGAGTACCCTGTGGTGGAATGAGGAGTGACATTATAGGCATATACTACTTCAGACAGATGCTCTGGCCAACGCTTTTTTTTCTCTGGTGGGAGTGTCCTTAACAAGTCATGGAGTGTGCGATTGTATCTTTCACACTGACCGTTTCCCTGTGGCCTGTAGGGAGTTGTCCGTGTCTTTTTAACCCCATAGAGTTTGCACAGCTCTGCTATAATTTCACTCTCGAAATTTCGACCTTGGTCTGAGTGCAGTCTCTCTGGGACCCCATATTTCATGAACCACTCCCTGAGCAAAACTTTAGCTGTAGTGTCAGCCTTCTGGTCTTTGGTAGCATACGCTTGTGTGAACTTTGTAAACACATCGGTCACAACAAGGACATTTTCACGGCCATCTGAAGCTGCCTCCAACACTGTAAAATCAACAGCCACCACTTCTAGAGGTCGGGAGGCCAGGAATGCCTGAACTGGAGCATGGATTTTTGGCTGAGGCATCTTGGTCAAAATGCACCGCTCGCAGTTTTTAACCCAGCTTTCAACATCCTCGCATAGCCCTACCCAAAAACACCTCCCTCTTAGCAAGTTTACAGTGCGCTCTATGCCCTGATGTCCCATGTTGTTATGTACATTTTCTAGAACTTGGTCCCTCAAACAACTAGGCACAAGTAACTGCCACACTTCTCCATGACGTGGGTCTGTGATAACCCTGTACAACAACCCTTCTCGTTGTTGTATGCATCTCCATTGTTTCAACAATCTTTTCACTTGACTAGACAGGGCTGCTCTCTCTCTGGGACATGGCCTCCTCCCCCGATCCCAAAATGCCCTAAACTCTTTTAGGGTGGGGTCACCGGCCTGAAAACCTACCAGCTCCTCTCTGGTATAACCTGGCAGTGTGGGGGTGTTGCCCTGTTTAGTACCTGTCTCACCAGACCTCGACTCCCCAGCACGGATCTGTCTCACTTTGTAACACTCCAGACCTCTAGAGACAAGACCAGGATCCAGAACTGTTCCTCGCTCAATCAGGTTACACACAGTGATACAGTCGTCAAAATCCGAGTCAGGGTCTGTTTCAGGCTCCCCTGCAAACTCCTGCCTAGAGAGAGCATCTGCGGCGGCATTACTGCAACCAGGACGGTACTTAACCTCGAAATCAAAAACAGACAGTTGCGCTACCCACCTCTGCTCTATAGCACCTAACTTGGCTGTCTTGAGGTGGCAGAGGGGATTGTTATCAGTCAGGACAACAAACTTTGAACCAAGCAAGTAACCCCTGAATTTTTCAGCAACTGCCCATTTTAAGGCAAGCAACTCCAACTTCATGCTACTATAATTTCGGTCATTCTTCTCAGCCTGGCGTAGTCTGCGGCTAGCATATGCTAGGACACGTCTGGTGTCACCTTGCTGCTGACACAATACAGCGCCTAATCCATGCTGACTAGCATCTGTCTCAACTACAAATGGTTGTGTGAAATCGGCAAAACCCAAAATGGGAGCAGAGGTAAGTTTTTCCTTTAACTGCTCAAAGGAAGAGTCACACTCTGGTGTCCACATATTACAAAACTGGTGACCTACTTTCCCTGTTTTTTTCACACCTGAACATTTGTTGACTAGGTCATGCAGTGGCCCGGCAATCTGTGAGAAGCCTCGAATGAATCTCCTGTAGTAACTACAGAAACCCAAGAACGACTGCAGCTCTTTGGCAGTGGTTGGGACCTTCCAGTTCTTAACAGCAGAGACCTTGGAGGGGTCAGTTCCTATACCTTCTGCTGACACCTGATGACCCAAAAACTTTACTGACTGTTGTAGAAAAGCACACTTCTGCAACTTCACCTTAAGGCCCGTCTCTGCCAGTCTCTTAAACACAGTCTCAAGTCTCTCCAAATGCTGCTCAAATGTCTCTGAAAAAACCAAGATGTCATCTAGGTAGACCAGGAGTATCTGAAAAATGAGATCATTCATAGTAACTTGCATAAGTCTCTGAAATGTAGCTGGACCGTTACAAACACCAAAAGGCATTCTCACGTACTCATACAGACCAAACGGTGTAGTAAATGCAGTCTTAGTCCGATCCCTCTCATGCATAGCTACCTGGTGGTATCCGCTCGCCAGATCTATGGTCGAAAAGAACTTTGCCCCTCTCAGCGCATCAAAACTCTCATCAATTCTCGGGAGCGGGAATGCATCACGTCTTGTCTTTGAGTTGAGTTTCCTGTAATCAACACATAGCCTCAGACTACCATCTGCCTTTCTCACTAGTACTATGGGCGAAGCATAAGCACTAGAGCTTTCTTGAATGACCCCTTTTTTAAGCAGCTTGCCAATATGTTCCCTGACTTCACTGTACTGTGTGGGTGGGATTCGTCTGTATGGCTGTGTTACAGGTATGTCATCTGTCAGATGGATCTCATGTTGTACTTTGTCAGTGTGGCCTAGATCTTCATCTTCTGTTGCAAACACAAAAGAGTACTTCTCCAGTAACAAAGTCAGCTGTGCTTGCTGTTCTGGGCTACCACAAAAATTGAGCTTGCCGAGAATTTCCTGCACATCTGTCGGTGTTTCGGGGTGTTCACTGATACTCACTTGTTCAGTGTCCGCTGAGATTCTCTGGAACTGTACCTCACAAAGCTCATCACTTTTCACACAGTCTACCTGAGTCAAAACCCCTAGCCTAGTCCGTGGCCCTAGCCAGATATCTTCATCAGACATGTTCATGACTCGGACTGGAAAAATGTGATTGCCCGATGAAACCAAAGTAGGCACAACAACCAAACCTCCAGGAACGGGGACACCCACAGACTCCAGCAACAAAAAAGAACCATCCTCACTCACGGTCCTGAGTCCCCTGGCCATAACTGTAGCAGCAGATGAAGCAGGTACATGGACTACATCCTTACCAGCTACCCTAGCGAAAGAGAGTCTGTCTGTTGCATGTACTGCATGAAGATGATTAAAAGCCTCTCTCCAGTTTGAGTCAAACCTCTCCTGCAGTGTGGTGTCAAACTCAGTGTGTACTAGCTCTCTGCATTTTTTGACAATGTTCATCCCTATTAGACCTGGAACAGAGGAAGAGTGTTCAGAATCTTTAACTATCAGAAAACCTCGCTCTGGGATAGTCAGACCCATGGCTTCTACATCAAGCTCCACATAGCCCATATAGGGTATGTCTAATCCATTAGCTGCAGTGATCTTTAACCACTCAAATGCCGGGTGAATGTCTTCACCTTTCACTGACAGGTGTTCCCTGAAAAAACTCTCAGAAATTGTACTGACCTGGCTACCAGTGTCAAGTAAGCAGGACACTGTAACACCTCGTAGTTTCACCTCAACAGTTTTACATTCTCCGACTGCACGCTCTAAGATCCTGCTTCTGTCTGGAGTCTCTTTTGGTGAGCCAGCTTCCTCCCCTCGAGTTGTGTGGCTCATGACAACTGAGGGTGCGAGTTTTCCTGCACTACATAAGAACTAGGTGTTGCGTCCCCTTGACCCCCTCTGGCCTGTGAGCATTTTCTTGCAATGTGACCTATGCCTCTACACTTGAAACAGATAGGCTGACCATCTGGTGTGAACTTTGGCTGGGGTCTAGGTCGTGGCTTGGGCTCTAGGAATGTCTGTTGAGTGCTGCGCTTACTCAGTTCACCTACAGCAAAGGCTAGATCAGCGAGTGTTTTGCCTAACTCTGCTAGCTGTTTTTCTTGATGGGCTACTGCTCTCCGAACATCATTTAATGCAATACCTTGGTCATTGTTTGTTTTAATAATAGAGCACTGGGTTTCCGGAACCTCTAATGTAACTTGGTTGCTCTTTATGACCCTGGGACGATGAGACCTGCTGTCCTCCATCTCCCACAGGAGGGCCTCGTTCCTCACATCTAGAAGACTGCTCTCTGGTTTGTCCCTAACCATTTTCCTGAGTTCACGCCTGAGTGCTGCTTCTCTTAAACCCTCAATAAACCGGTCTCTGAGCACAGTTTTCTCATTAGGTATTACATCTGTGGACTGTTTCACTACAGAGCTCAAAATCTGGGATAGTGCATGGGAGTAGTCACGGAGGTCTTCTCCATCAGTTTGGTTACGGTTGTAAAAGGTCTGCAAAAGCTGTGTGGAACTGCGCTTTTCCCCAAATGCATTGCTCAGGTAAGAGTATAAATCACTGGGCCCCACTGACTGACCCCTCATGCATAGTCGCACCTCTTCCAATGCAGGGCCATGCAATAGAGATAGTATATAGTCACATTGTTCCTCTGTTGTTTGCTCTCTGTATCTTAAAACCCTTTCAACCTCTTCAATAAACTCTTCGACAGATCTCCTGTCTGTACCACACTCCCCACTAAATGCTTGGATCTGGCGTTCTCTTGGAACGTAGATGTATGAACGTGTGGGTGCACTGTTATCACTTGCTCTCTGAGCCCTTGCTTCACCATTTAACCTGGTGAGCTCATCTCGCAGTCTGGCAAGCTCTTGCATGGTGGTCTGCATTTCTTTTGTAGCACCTTCACCTATACCCATTATGCCACCTGAGGTGTGGCCATTATCATTACGTGAACTCCCTTCATCACCAGAATCACTAGACATAATGATATATTAATCTTTACTCAGTCCAGTATAAATGAGGATATTTAGTTCAAAACCTGGTTCAAGGATACTACAAGGACAGTCTTTAACTTGGAGCCTTGCTGGATCTTGGTCTTTGTAGCTGAAGTTAGCGCTGGAGTCCTCTGCGCTGGTACGGCTGAGTCGTGTGAAACAGGAAGCACCAGAACCTCTTAGATGCCCTCACGTCGTCTCTCGCTGGTCACCACCTCCACAGCAGGATGGCTTCAGACTCAACACCAACGGACGTCACCAGCAATCTTCACCACTGCCGTATTTTTTTTTTTTTAAGTAAAAATAAGCCACTCTGTTGCCAATTTAAAAAAAAAATGTTTTAGCTACACCCCACTCCTGGTACCAAAATTATGTAGCCCGTGGAATTAGATACCACACAGGACACAATTACTTCCGGGGTTCTTGTAGCTTTAATTTTATTGTTTGAACCTTCGAATGCAGATCGTTTTACTGAGTGCATACATTCCTGTGTCTTTCGAGCAAACAGCTCATAAATGTTCACAGATGTGGCAAGTTTAACAGAAAAGATTTTAAAAAGGGAAATAATAAATACAAAATACGGTGCAAAATACGGCAGTGGACTATGTACGTTAAACAGGGTTTAACAAAGACATGTGGAACTTCCTGAAGATCGCGCAACTTCTCACTCTGTCAGTTACCTTTAAACAGAATTAAAATGCATATAAAACCTTTACATCCCAAATACAATGGCATGGTGTGGCTTTATTCACGCCAACATTACCTTGTCATGCCTGCAATGGCGAACAGCGGTCGACGGCTCGCGCCCAAAATCACCGAACATCAACTCCAGTAGCGTCTAAATCAAACCATCTTGTCAAATTACCGACATACAATATTGTTTGGAATAATGTTACAGGTATATTTCACAAGATATTTACCCTTACTTACTACGGAGTCAGAGCCTCGTCACACCGCAATCTTCAGGCGCTCCACACAAGAAAAAAAGAAAGAATACCCAAGATGCACTTGGATAACTTGCACGGAGTTACAATAAAAGTCCGCCACTGCCACTTACTGGTCAAAACATGCAATGACAACCAAAACTATAAAAATACACTCACAATCTGCCTCACAATTTAAATACATCAAATGACATTTTACATGGCTTGACAGTGTAACAATTACATATATTAACAGTTAAACTATACTAAATTTAAGTGGAAAATCATTTAACATATTTAACAGATTTACCACCCGGCTACATAAAGAGTAAAGACAACCCTGTTTAAGTACAAATATAAAATTCCCATGGAAATAAATTGCTTGCTTACCGAAAACGCAGAGCCTTGGATATGCCGACAACATTCATGCAGCCACCAACCGAAACCCTCACGTGAAAGACAGAAAAAACCCTGCCTTCAGAACAAAGTGGCGGCATGTGTCTGCACATGCGCAGACACAGGGCAGTATGTGGAAATTAAACTGTGCATATTTTTTTCTAATTACTTTTAATTATGTGAAATTAACTTGTTTTAAGCGAGGGCAGTGCGTTCTGAAATTAATTGAAAAAAAATAGTAGTGTAAACTACTAATAAGACACATTAGCCCCTAGCTAACGAGTCTGACGCTTTAGCCGAGCGGTTAGTGATGTCGCATTGTGGTGCAGTACACCCCGTATAGAATCCCGCACCGGGCAAGAAAATAACCGGTTACAGTAGGATTAACTAACACATTACAATCTCTAAAATAAAATAGATTAAGAAAAGTAACATTTACTAGGGGTCAGAGTCAGTTATAAACCAGATTAAGACAAATAACATTTACTAGGGATTCGAATCAGTTATAATCCAGATTAAGACAAGTAACATTTACTAGGAGTTAGAATCAGTTATAAACCAGATTAAGACAAGTAACATTTACTAGGGGTCACAATCAGTTATAAACCAGATTAAGACAAGTGACATTTACTAGGGGTTAGAATCAGTTATAAACCAGATTAAGACAAGTAACATTTACTAGGGGTCACAATCAGTTATAAACCAGATTAAGACAAGTGACATTTACTAGGGGTTAGAATCAGTTATAAACCAGATTAAGACAAGTAACATTTACTAGGGGTCACAATCAGTTATAAACCAGATTAAGACAAGTGACATTTACTAGGGGTCAGAATCAGTTGTGAACCAGATTAAGACAAGTAACATTTATTAGGGGTCAGAATCAATTATAAACCAGATTAAGACAAGTAACATTTACTAGGGGTCACAATCAGTTATAAACCAGATTAAGACAAGTGACATTTACTAGGGGTCAGAATCAGTTATAAACCAGATTAAGACAAATAACATTTACTAGGGGTTAGAATCAGTTATAAACCAGATTAAAACAAATAACATTAACTAGGGGTTAGAATCACTTATATACCAGATTAAGACAAGTAACATTTAGTAGGGGTCAGAGTCAGTTATAAACCAGATTAAGACAAGTAACATTTAGTAGGGGTCAGAGTCAGTTATAAACCAGATTAAGACAAGTAACATTTACTAGGCGTCAGAATCAGTTTGTCAGTGTACAGATAGCAGTGTTGTGCCCAGTAAACTGGCCACTGTATGTAGAGTTATCTGTGTGAGACTGCATGCATAGTAAATCCAGCAAATGAATAAGTAGTGTTTTCCAGTCCATCTTCAATGGCATGGACTAGGCAACGCTGTACAGCAAAGCTTCTTCTTCTTCTTCTTCTTCTTCTTCTTCTTCTTCTTTTGGATCTTTGCCTCAGTGGGCTTCATGACAGATAAACTGAAAAGTAAATCAGGAATAATACTTCAATTCTGCTTTGGGAGACAGTTTCATGTGGATTGTTTTTGCTCGCTTCATGAGATCTTGGATCTTGGATCAGCTGAATGATCAGACGTACGTGATATCTGGGAGATGATATCTGGGTACGTGATACCTGGGTATGTGATATCTGGGTAGGTGATACTTGGGTACGTGATATCTGGGTACGTGATACCAGGGTAGATGATATCTGGGTAGGTGATATCTGGGTATGTGATACCTGGTTACGTGATATCTGGGTAGGTGATACTTGGGTACGTGATATCTGGGTACGTGATACCTAGGTACGTGATAATTGGGTATGTGATATCTGGGTAGGTGATACCTGGGTACGTGATATCTGGGTAGGTGATATCTGGGTACGTGATACATGGGTATGTGATATCTGGGTACGTGATATCTGGGTACGTGATACCTGGGTACGTGATATCTGGGTAGGGGATATCTGGGTACGTGATATCTGGGTACATGATACCTGGGTATGTATTATCTGGGTAGGTGATATCTGAGTAGGCGATATCTGGGTAGGTGATACCTGGGTACATGATACCTGGGTACATGATATCTGGGTAGGTGATATCTGGGTACGTGATATCTGGGTAGGCGTTATCTGGGTAGGTGATACCTGGGTACATGATACCTGGGTAGGTGATACCTGAGTAGGTGATATCTGGCTAGGTGATATCTGGGAAGGTGATGTGAATGACGGAAAGGAGGCTTTTTTTAGCGTCAGTCAGTTTTAATGAAACTACAAGGCAGGCAACAACATACAGCACTCCCGGAACAATACAGTACTACCGCAAGCACTTTCAATTACCATAAATACTACAGTATATGCTCACTTATATTACCGTATATGACATCTCCCTCCTTTTTGAGTGTTATTTTAATAACCTGCTGGGTAAACTCAGAGAATGACCATTCTCAATGGCATATAACCTCACCCAAAAATTATTTAAATTGAGACAGTTCGACATACTATTACTACTCCCTATTCTGACTCAACAAATGCACTGTAATACAACTGTGAACAGTTTCATAACAATTATCAATGAATTTCAATTCATTTAACGTAACACAACATGAACAATGCAAACAAGAATGTCAACACACATTTCTTAGGTTTCTTCACATTACCCCCCCCCCCAAAAAAAGCCCATAGATTGATACAATAGTGTCTACAGATTCATCCTGTTAACTGGCTTGGACATCCGTCCGGATCTGGTCACAGTCTGACCGGGCAGAGGGGATATGGGAGTAGCCACACTGACTGACAGGAACAGTCTCTATCATGGTGGCTGTGTCAGAGTGGTTATCTGTCCCTGAGTTCTCATCCGGTGCTGCTGTGGAGGGTTGAGGAACCGGCCCTGGTTGGAGGTGACGGCGGTTCCATCGCAGCACCTCTCCATTCTGCGTTGTGATGATGAAGGATCTTGGGGTAGAATTCTCACCTGAGATCACCGCTGGCAGAGACCACGATTTTTCATGGTCTAACTTGGAGAGCACTGTGTCTCCTGGTCGCAGGGCAGGCAGTGGCTTAGCTCCATGGCGAAGGTTGTAGTAGTGGGCCTGTTTGGCCTTTCCTCTCCTGTCCTTCTCTTCCACAGCTGCTCTGCTGGGCCATTTTGGCAGGAGATTTTTCTCCAAAGTGGGGAGTGTGGTGTGTATTTTCTCTCCATCCGCAGCTCGGCTGGGCTGTAGCCTGTGGTGCAGCAGAGTGTGGACTTATAGCTCATTAGAGTCATCACTGGGTCCTGTTGCTTGAGAATTTTGTTAGCTGTCTGCACGGCCCTCTCAGCGTGGCCGTTGCCTTGTGGGTGGTGGGGACTGGATGCATAGTGTTTGAAGTGGAGCTGCTTTGTGAGCTCTCTGAACTCTGCACTTGAAAATTGAGGTCCATTATCACTTATCACCTCGTCTGGGATACCGAACCTGGCAAAAACTGTTTTGAGCTTTTGGATGACTGGTGCGCTAGTTGTGGAAGGAAGGCGCAGTATTTCTAGAAACCTCGAGTAATAGTCTGATATTACCAGGTATCTGGGTAAGTGATATCTAGGTACGTGATACCTGGGTAGGTGATATCTGGGTACGTGATACCTGGGTACCTGATATCTGAGTAGGTGATACCTGGGTACATGATATCTGGGCAGGTGATATCTCAGTAGGTGATATCTGGGTAGGTGATATCTGGGTACGTGATACCTGGGTACGTGATATCTGAGTAGGTGATACCTGGGTACATGATATCTCAGTAGGTGATATCTCGGTAGGTGATACCTCGGTACATGATATCTCGGTAGGTGATATCTGGGTCACTGCAGCACCAAGCAAGTTTAGGCCAGAGAACAACCCGCACTTATGAATAAAAAGGAAACTGAAAAAAAGACATCAAGTATAAACAAGCACGCAAAATGTTATTTTTATAGCACTTTTAAAAACATACAGTTACAAAGTGCTTTAAATGCCATACACAAAAAAATTAATAAATATATAAAATAAATTGAATGATTATAAAAATATGGAATTGGGATTAACAGACCAAGCTAAAAATGAAACACAACAGAAGAAATAAAAAACAACAGTGCTGTTGTCTTTTATTTTTCTCTCCCTTTTGTATCTGTCTAAGTGGGAGAGTACTGCTGGCATCGTGTGTGGCTGCCGCTTCTCCCTCTCGTAGCCCCCCTCCCCATCCACCCCTGTATGTTTGCCCCCCCCTCCCAACCACCCCTGTATGTCTGTGTTGTGTTTATCTGTTATCTTGTTTCACCCCGTTTACTGTAAAGCCACTTTGAGTGTTAGAAAAGAGCTACATAAGATTGATGTAGTATTATTATTATCATTATAATTATTATCATCATTATTATCATTATCATCATTATTATTATCATTATAATTATTATCATTATTATTATTATCATTATAATTATTATCATCATTATTATCATTATCATCATTATTATTATCATTATAATTATTATCATCATTATTATTATTATCATTATCATTATAATTATTATCATTATTATATCATTTATTACTACCATTATTATTATTATTATCATCATTATTATTATTATCATTATTATCACCATCATTATCATCATCATTATTATTATTATCATCACCATCATCATTATTATTATTATTATTAAGTCAGGGGTGGGGATCTGTAAAAAGGCTTGCCTGAAAAGATGGTTTTTAGAAGCTGCTTCAAACAGTCCAAAGATTCAGCAAATCTAATGGATTGGGGGAGATTATTCCAGAGGCCTGGGGCCAAGACTCCAAAGGCGCGGTCACCTTTTGTGCTGCAGCTGGAGTCGGGGATGGCTAAAAGACTGAGGTTTGAGCATCGGAGTGGTCGGGAAGTGGATGAGGAAATCAGAAAAGTAACTGGGGCAGGATCATGCAGTGCTTTAAATGTAATCAATAAGATTTTATAGATTATTCTGAGTTGTATTTCTTTGACGTGGATAAAATGTATGGGCTGATGACTCTCCACTTGTCTTGGTTCATTAATTGTCTCCACAGTGCTGAACAAAACAGAAAAGCATTGTTACCTTTCAGGGTAAGAGAACTTTAAGAGTAACATGGGGAAATAAAAGCATTAAAAAAGGGATTATAGCTCATGATGAGGAAGACGGAAGATGATAAGGTGAGTCCAAGGAAAAGTCTCTCTAACTGCTTGTCAGTTTTTATCGAGCGGCCTAAAGGCCAGTTAAATAAAAGTCTAGAGCTGTGGTTTTTGGAGCTTTGACATCCCCAAAACCCCGATCCAGCACCCCTCACTGTTTTAATGATGCGTGTAACAACCCGCCATGCTGCCCAGCTTCCCTGAGTCAGGTTCAAGAGTTGCTCGCATCCCCGGCCAACTTAAGAACACAGCATCAGAAAAAGACATAGTCCACATGCAGCAGGAAACTCAATCAAAGACCAGAGTTGTGTTTCTTACAACAAACTTTGCATGACATCCTTGCAACCTCCAGAGCAGTCAGAGTTTCACCATATTAAGAAACAGTGTTGATGATATGTGTATACACTTGTACGGTGTGATGAAACCCCTCCCGCTCCTGGTGTAGTCTTCCTGACCACAGACAGACAGGCACATCCTGGCCTCTAGGAAACAACCGTTAAGATTAACAACCGCTGAGCTATAATCCCGGAGACGCTTTACATTTGGACATTTTCAAACATTTTTTGATCCAAAAAAATTCACACTTAGGTCAAAATAATGAAAAACCTTTTTTTTGGCATTTTCCACCTTTATTAGATAGTGATAGTCGAGAGAGACAGGAAAGGCGGGGGATGACATGCAGAAAAGGGCCCAAGTCAGATTCGAACCCAGGCCACTGCGGTAAGGACTCAGCTGGTAGAGCACATACCTCATGATGTGGTATGTGCTCCACCAGCTGAGTCACCAGGGCGCCCTAAAGCACTTTTTTTTTTTAGCCGCTCCACAGATTTCATGTGAAGCTATGAAAGCCGTAGTTTTGACAAGTCGGTTAGGACAGCTACTTTGTGCATGACACAAGTATAATTTTTCCAACAATTGTTTGCAGATTATTTCACTCATAATTTACTACTTCACAATTCCAGTGGGTCAGAAGTTCACAGGCACCAAGTTGACTGTGCCTTTAATCAGCTTGGAAAATTACAGAAAATTATGTCATGGCTTTAGAAGATTCTGATTGGCTAATTGACAGCATTTGGAGGTGTACCTGTGGATATATTTTAAGGCCTACCTTCAGACTCAGGTGCCTCTTTACTTGACATCATGGGAAAAGCAAAAGAAATCAGCTAAGACCTCAGAAAAAAATTCGTGGACCTCCACAATTCTGGTTCATCCTTGGGAGCAATTTCCAAATACAGGAAGGTACCACATTCATCTGTACAAACAATAGTGCGAAAGTGTAAACACCATGGGACCACACAGCTGTCATACCGCTCAGGCAGGAGATGCGTTTTGTCTAAAGAGATGAACGTACTTTGGTGCAAAAAGTGCAAATCAATCCCAGAACAACAGCAACGGTCCTTGTGAAGATGCTACAAACGTATCTACAATCACTGGCCACTTTATTAGGTACACCTTGCTAGTACCGGGTTGGACCCCCTTCTGCCTTCAGAACTGCCTTAATCCTTCGTGGCATAGATTCAACAAGGTACTGGAAACATTCCTCAGAGAGTTTGGTCCATATTGACATGATAGCATCACGCAGTTGCTGCAGATTTGTCGGCTACACATCCATCATGCGAATCTCACGGTCCACCACATCCCAAAGGTGCTCTATTGGATTGAGATCTGGTGACTGTGGAGGCCATTTGAGTACAGTGAACTCATTGTCATGTTCAAGAAACCAGTCTGAGATGATTCGAGCTTTATGACATGGCGCGTTATCCTGCTGGAAGTAGCCATCAGAAGATGGGAACACTGTGGTCATAAAGGGATGGACATGGTCAGCAACAATACTCAGGTAGGCTGTAGCGTTGACACGATGCTCAATTGGTACTAAGGGGCCCAAAGTGTGCCAAGAAAATATCCCCCACACCATTACACCACCACCACCAGCCTGAACCGTTGATACAAGGCAGGATGGATCCATGCTTTCATGTTGTTGACGCCAAATTCTGACCCTACCATCCGAATGTCGCAGCAGAAATCGAGACTCATCAGACCAGGCAACGTTTTTCCAATCTTCTATTGTCCAATTTTGGTGAGCCTGTGCAAATTGTAGCCTCAGTTTCCTGTTCTTAGCTGACAGGAGTGGCGCCCGGTGTGGTCTTCTGCTGCTGTAGCCCATCTGCCTCAAGGTTCGACGTGTTGTGCGTTCAGAGATGCTCTTCTGCATACCTCGGTTGTAATGAGTGGTTATTTGAGTTACTGTTGCCTTTCTATCAGCTCGAACCAGTCTGGCCATTCTCCTCTGACCTCTGGCATCAACAAGGCATTTTCGCCGACAGAACTGACGTTCACTGGATATTTTCTCTTTTTCGGACCATTCTCTGTAAACCCTAGAGATGGTTGTGCGTGAAAATCCCAGTAGATCAGCAGTTTCTGAAATACTCAGACCAGCCCGTCTGGCACCAACAACCATGCCACGTTAAAAGTCACTTAAATCACCTTTCTCCCCCATTCTGATGCTCGGTTTGAACTGCAGCAGATCGTCTTGACCATGTCTACATGCCTAAACGCATTGAGTTGCTGCCATGTGATTGGCTGATTATAAATTTGTGTTAACAAGCAGTTGGACAGGTGTGCCTAATAAAGTGGCCGGTGAGTGTATATCCACAGTAAAACGAGTCCTATATTGACATAACCTGAAAGGCCGCACAGCAAGGAAGAAGCCACTGCCCCGAAACTGCCACAAAAAAGCCAGACTATGGTTTGCAACTGGACATAGGCACAAAGATCTTACTTTTTGGAGAAATGCCCTCTGGTTTGAGGAAACAACAATTGAACTGTTTAGCCATAATGACCATCATTATGTTTGGAGGAAAAAAGGGGAGGCTTGCAAGCCGAAGAACACCACCCCCCCAACCGTGAAGCACGGGGGTGGCAGCATCATGTTGTGGGGGTGTTTTGCTGCAGGAGGAACTGGTGCACTTCACATATTATCGATGGCATCATGAGGAAGGAAGATTACGTGGATAATATATTGAAGCAACATCTCAAGACATCAGCCAGGAAGTTAAAGCTTGGTCACAAATGAGTCTTCCAAATGGACAATGACCCCAAGCATACTCCCAAAGTTGCAGCAAAATGGCTTAAGGACAACAATGTCAAGGTGTTGGAGTGGCCATTGCAAAGCCCAGACCTCAATCCAATAGAAAATATGTGGTCAGAACTTAAAAAGTGTGTGCAAGTAAGGAGGTCTACAAACTTGACTCAGTTAGGGTGTCCATGTAGCGTACCGGTCTATTCCATTACTACTAACACAAGGCTCTCCGGTTAGAATCCCTGTGTTACCTCTGGCTTGGTTGGGCGTCCCTTCAGACACAATTGGCCGTGTTTGCAGGTGGGGAATCGGATGTGGGTATGTGTCCTGATTGCTGCAATAGCACCTCCTCTGTGCCACCGGGGTGCCTGTTTGGGGGTGAAACTCCTCACTGTCAGGTGAAAAGAAGCAGCTGGTGACTCCACATGTATGGGAGGAGGCATGTGGTAGTCTGCAGCCCTCCCCGGATCAGCAGAGGGGGTGGAGCAGAGACCGGGACGGCTCGGAAGAGTGGGGTCATTGGCCAGATACAACTGGGGAGAATAAATAAATAAATAAAAATTGACTCAGTTACACCTGTTCTGTCAGAAGGAATGGGCCAAAATTCCAGCAACTTGCTGTGAGAATTTTGTGGAAGGCCACCCGAAATATTTGACCCAAGTTCAACAATTTAAAGGCAATGTAACCAAATACTAAGTGTATGTAAACTTCTGAGCCACTGGGAACGTGATGAAGGAAATAAAAGCTTAAGTAAATCTTTCTCTCTATTATTCTGACACTACCCCTTCTTAAAGTAGTGAGCCTGACTGACCTAAGACAGGGTCACTATGATTAAATGTCGGGAATTGTGAAAAACTGAGTTTGAATGTATTTGGCTAAGGTGTATGCAAACTTCCAACTTCAACGGTATTTTAACGTATCCTCAGATAGCCTTGCCATCGTTGTGAACATTTGAGTGGGGTGGGTAGGATCTAACCACAAACCATCAATATAATGCAGAGAAAAGACAAAATTAAAGGCAAGCAAACCTGAATCAGGCTGCGGGTTGGTACTCGTGTCCTGTCGCGGATGCTGGCAGACCTGCTGTCACTACAGGGCAGAAGACGACTGTTTGGGTGAAATGAGGGTGAGATTTACTTTCTCTGGTATCTGTCCATCACTCCCCTCCTTAAGCCCACACATACACTCACCGGCCACTTTATTAGGCACACCTGTCCAACTGCTCGTTAACGCAAATTTCTAATCAGCCAATCTCATGGCAGCAACTCAATGCATTTAGGCATGTAGACATGGTCAAGACGATCTGCTGCAGTTCAAACTGAGCATCAGAATGGGGAAGAAAGGTGATTTAAGTGACTTTGAACTTGGCATGGTTGTTGGTGCAAAACGGGCTGGTCTGAGTATTTCAGAAACTGCTGATCTACTGGGATTTTCACGCACAACCATCTCTAGGGTTTACAGAGAATGGTCCGAAAAAGAGAAAATATCCAGTGAGTGGCAGTTCTGTCAGCGAAAATGCCTTGTTGATGCCAGAGGTCAGAGGAGAATGGCCAGACTGGTTCGAGCTGATAGAAAGGCAACAGTAACTCAAATAACCACTCATTACAACCGAGGTATGCAGAAGAGCATCTCTGAACGCACAACACGTCGAACCTTGAGGCAGATGGGCTACAGCAGCAGAAGACCACACCGGGCGCCACTCCTGTCAGCTAAGAACAGGAAACTGAGGCTACAATTTGCACAGGCTCACCAAAATTGGACAATAGAAGATTGGAAAAACGTTGCCTGGTCTGATGAGTCTCGATTTCTGCTGCGACATTCGGATGGTAGGGTCAGAATTTGGCGTCAACAACATGAAAGCATGGATCCATCCTGCCTTGTATCAACGGTTCAGGCTGGTGGTGGTGGTGTAATGGTGTGGGGGATATTTTCTTGGCACACTTTGGGCCCCTTAGTACCAATTGAGCATCGTGTCAACGCTACAGCCTACCTGAGTATTGTTGCTGACCATGTCCATCCCTTTATGACCACAGTGTTCCCATCTTCTGATGGCTACTTCCAGCAGGATAACGCGCCATGTCATAAAGCTCGAATCATCTCAGACTGGTTTCTTGAACATGACAATGAGTTCACTGTACTCAAATGGCCTCCACAGTCACCAGATCTCAATCCAATAGAGCACCTTTGGGATGTGGTGGACCGGGAGATTCGCATGATGGATGTGCAGCCGACAAATCTGCAGCAACTGTGTGATGCTATCATGTCAATATGGACCAAACTCTCTGAGGAATGTTTCCAGTACCTTGTTGAATCTGTGCCACAAAGGATTAAGGCAGTTCTGAATGCAAAAGGGGGTCCAACCCGGTACTAGCAAGGTGTACCTAATAAAGTAGCCAGTGAGTGTAGATTCTCCTTCCAAGCAACTTCTTCTTGCAGTCAAGCCATTCATTTTTCAGCAGGTTATCTCGGAGGCAGCCGGATAGTGGGCCCTTTGCTATGGCAATCACTTCATTTTCTGGACAGCACCCAGGGTTGTGAACATGAGGAGCCTGGGCCGTTACCACCAGAGTCTGTTTCCTTGGGTTTAAGAGACATGAGACGATGTCTATGTCCAAGATTAATGGAGGGGTCAGTTGGGGAGACAGAAATTGTCCAGGCCAACATTTGTGCTCAGCTGGTGTCAAGAGAGTGTGGGACAGAGATGTAAATATTGAACCCGGCGCCTGTGGCTAGTAACCTTTTAAATCAGCCTTGCTGGTGTGTAATGCTTCTAGATTGGCTACCACTGCAGTGGAAGGATTCATGGCATTCAAAACAACACACAAGTCTGGTGCCCTGAACACTCACATCCGTAGTGTAGGACAAGGGGCTGAGGAGAGAGAAGAGGGAGGCAGAGTGGAAATGGATGGTGTGTGTGTGTGTGTGTGTGTGTGTGGTGGGGGGGTCAGAGAGCGACAGACTACAAGGAAACAAAAAGGAAGCAGCAGAGATCTTACATGTTGTTTTATCAAGTTCAATTTGTCGACTGGTTCTTGCCACCACTCCAAAACAAACTATTACATCACACAGTGCGTGGGAACTGTCCCGAAACTGGCGAGGAGCTCCAAATAGTCTCACTTATGGGCACTGAGCTGCCTCAGTCCACAGTCAGAAGGAAGAAAAGTTTAAGCACTGTGTGCTATCGGCTACTCGTTGCGTAGGTGACGTATACTGGGTGCACGTTTTATTGCGGCAGTTGGAAACCATCATGTGAGCAGGAAAAACGTCCCCAAAGCCAAACAGTCCCGTTTGCAGCCGTTCCTAAAATATCTCCTTTCAGCCCGTTTCCAGCAGATGAAAACAAGACTTGTCTTGAAGTCTCTGAACTCATTTTGCTGACCATTGTTTATGGCAAGAAGGGGAAAAATATAGAAACAAACCAAAACAAAAACACTTTTATGGCAACCACAAAATATTTTATTCACATGACTTTATCTTTTACAGAGACAGAGCAGGGCAAAAACAAAAACAAAAGGTTTTCTTGGCATTCCACAAGTAACGTACACTCTCTACCGACATCGTTTTACCTATTCAACGGTCGACATGAAAAAAAACCCAAATTTCACCAAGTTACAATTAAATAAATCAAACAAGAGCAAACGTAGCTGTGCCAGTATGCACACAAGAGAAATACAGAGGTGGCAGGGCTCCAAGCAGAAACAAATAGTCACAATAATGAATCATGGACAGACAGGAAATCAAATCGATCTCAACCAAGACTAGCTGTCTTCAGCTAAATCTACTTTCCACTGCAACATGGGAAGAAATGGCTAGGAAAGAAGCACAGTACTGGTTGTTTGAGATGGGATTAAGGGGTTTTAAAAAAACCCTTAGGGGGCTAGGACTTAGAGCCAAGCAGCTTAACTCAAGCATTTTCCAAACTTGATATAAACAAGTGTGTGCGCTGATGAAGTGGTGGGGTGATGGTCTGCCTCAGCAGCATCCACTGTGGGTGGGATTAATCCCACTGTGTATGTTGTGGTGGGCCCTGTCCCTCTGGCAAATCAAAACACCAGAAGAAGCACAGTTGACTCTGGAGCATCATGGTCTTTTCAAGTTCTCTGTGTACGTTCCCAAAGCTGGCTGCCAGTGAATGGGGCAGTTGTGGAACGAAGACGTTCAGCTGGAATCTTCTTCTGAATATGATCGCGGACTCTCTGCGTGTGTTTAAAAGCCTGCTGGTACGACGGCTGTCTGGGCTTCGTGGACTGTACTGATTTGTTGACCTGCCAAGTTCTTGCGCTGTTTTTCGCCCGTGCTGCTGGGCACGGCTCTGGGCTGAGCCAGGCTAGGCGGGGCTCTCAGGTAGCCACAGAGGTGACGATCTGGACCACCTCCCCACTCTCTCCCTGGATGGCTCCCTGGATGGCCTCCTTTACCTCCATGTCCCCCTGCAGAGCTGGGGCCAGCTCTGCCGTCTGGGAGACACAAAGGAGGCGAGGTGGAAGGAGAGGAAAAGAAAAAAAAACAACAACATCAGAATGACAGGCACTGGAAGAGCAGAGGGAGGAAAGATAAGTTTAAAACAATAAAACTGAATGAGACATAGATGGATAGAACAAAGAGGGTGAGGGAATGTGCAGACGAGGTAACGGGGAATAGAAGGACTTTATGACAACATGGCAGAAGTCGTACAGTGATGGGGAACAGAGAGATAGGTAACGCAGTAATATACTGTTAGTCTGTTCCTCTGCTCAGACTTGTTCTGTGCTCGACATCAGACAGAGGGAGGTTTAGTGTGGGTAAACCCCTTAAAAGATGGGAAGGGGGTTGATGACTCAGTTCTGGAGGATGACCATGGACACTGACTCACTCCTTCCTCAGACCCATGCCAAAGGTTCCTTCAAACACACCTGCAGCTTTTTAATCCTCCCTTTAGCCTGCAGTGCTGTCACTGGACAACAGTGCTGACTGGAGCACAGCTGCACTGCAGCACACACACACACACACACACACACGCACACACACACCCATCCACACACACACACACACCCATCCACACACACACACACACACACACAGCAACACAGTTCAGCTGACATACCGGAACCATCGGTGCTAAAGAGGCTCAGTGCAGTTTACGTGGATGCATTTTTTAACAGCACTGAAGACGTGGACTCTACTGACCCGTTCCTCTGGCGTCCATTTTTTAACAGCACTGAAGACATCGACTCTACTGACCCGTTCCTCTGACGCCCAAACTGGTTTTCCCAACCGGGAATACTGATGGACTGCTTGCCTTGTATTGCGTTTGGCTGAAGTTTTCAGTCTGAAGTCTGGCATTATGTCAGGACCATGTCTTCATCCAGTGTATCAGGGCACCGTCCCACCAGTGTTGGCCCTGATCTTGGGGCCAAACCGTGACTGATCAAAACTGCCCTAAGATGGACCCTACCTGGGGAAAGCAATCTTTTCTATGTGGCAACATCATTCTGTGTGCTGTTTATCTTATTTGATCCCCGTTTTGTAATGGAAACTATTAAATAAAGAGCGAGAGAGAAAAAAATGCAGAGATAAATAAATACAAAAGCTGAAGAAATTTTTCAAGAACTTGTATAAATGCTACCATATGTCTGGAAAGAGATGACAGCAAGTCTCTTGCTTCAACACTTTTCAGAAAGAGGAAAAGCAGCACTACCCTTCCTCTGACCAGTAAAACAGAAGAAATGATGACAATGACACACACCACCAGACCAAACTCCACAGCGAGAACACCTCCACTCCAGGTAGGCAAAGTCAGGTTTCCACAAGTCTGTTTCACACCGCACTGTTTTGCCACATATCCAGATCAGTGCAGACTGACTTGTTAACAAGCAATTCCTCTCTCTTCTCGTACACATCCATAAGCCCTCACTCCCCTCTCCCTCTCACAGGATCAGCAAACTGGTGACTGACCAGACTGGGTCAAGACCTACATTCACAATCCAACCTTTTTAAAACATGAGGCCCATTCAGATGGTGCCGTGGAGTCACCAGAGTCAGACTGGTCCGGTTACTGCCATGTGCAAGACACACAGAGCCTGGAACACAACGCACAGCATGAGGATCACGTGTGTTCTCATGAAACCTCACATCAACAGTGGCCTATCAGGAATCTGGTTTTGTGACCCATGCCAGACGAACCAGGCAGTGCAGCAACCCATCATGTTGAGAACTAAACAGCAAAGGGACAACAAGAAGGTACAGTCATACAGCAGCTCCCCAAAGTCTTGCAGGGAAGTGCATATAACCAACGATACCACGCTGCACAGGGAGACTCGAGTCTCTATTAAGTCTGGTATTTTAAAGCACTTGATGAAAGCCACAAATCATGTGAAGGGCTGAGCTCCTTCAGGTCAGTTCAGTTTATAGTGTCACCGCACTAGAGAAATGCCATCATATTTACTCCCATCAAAAATGGAGGGTAGCCGCACCCGCATGTGACTGGAGAGAAAGTGAGCAACGGGGAGAACATGAGAAATTCAGCATGGTTGGGGATAATTAAAGGAGAGAACAATGGAAAAGTGCTGTTCTTTTATATTCTTGACGAAGAATGTCAGATTCTAAACCCCACTTGAAATAATAAAATCCAAGCCCACTTTTTTTAGTTTAATTACATCTTTTAAGGGTGCACTGTTTCCTCTTTGGGCAAGAAAGTAAGAGTCCATAAAATCTGCTCTGGCACAAAAGTCACAGTTAGCGAAGAGTGAATCTTTGCTAGATCCTACATCACTGCATCAAAACAACACGAGATGAATGGCAGATAAGGGGATGTGCCGATTTTTCCTTTGTAACATCTTTGTGTCATCAGTCTTCACAACACTGTGAGAAAGTCTTCACCCCTGACTGGCCATCTGTATCTATACAGCATGCCGGCTCCCCATCCTACCTGTGTGTGCTCTGTCAACCCTCCATCTGAGAACAAATGCATGTCAAGGCATCAACAAAGGTTGATTACTGAGCCTCTGCAGCTCGAGGAGCGTGGAGGTGGGGAGCCCGGCTATTTATTATGGCTAGTTTCAAAACAAACACATGTGAAGTGTGACTGGTGCAGATCAGCACTAGGCTCTGTTTCACCTCAACAAGGAGAGATGGTTACATAGCTGGGCCTCGGAACGCTCCTCAACAACAAACCATCTACACGTGTCTGTGTGTGTGTGCTCACATATGTGGCAGAGCATGTCATCAGAGGTAACGCATAGGTGTGTGTGTGTGTGTGTGTGTGTGTGTGTGTGTCACTGTCCTTACCTGTACTGCAGCAGTGTGATCAGCAACAGGGGCTAGTTGGACGTACTGCACCTGGATGTCAGGAGGAAGGGAGGACCCTTCTACTGCTGTGGCTGCCCCATCAGATGCCACCGCTATTAACTGAGCCCCTCGCAGCACCTGGGGAGAGGGGGCGGGAGAGAGAGATATAGAGAGTAGAGAGAGGGGACAGAGAGAGAGAGAGACAGAGAGAGGAGTGAGGAGAGAGAGAGGGGGGAGGGACAGAGAGAGAGGAAAGAGAGAGTTGTGGCAGAGTCAATATGTACAAAAACGTATGTCATGCCAATAAAGCAAATATTGAATTGAATTGAGAGAGAAAGACAGACAGACAGAGAGAGACAGACAGAGAAGAGAGAGAGGACTATGAAGGACTATACTATAAACTTTTACAAAGCGGTGTAGGGGGTAAAGTGTATGACATAATAAAGTCAATGTATTCTGACAACAAATGTGCAGTTAAGATTGGAGACAAACACACTGAGTTCTTCACTCAGAATAGAGGGGTGAGACAGGGCTGTGGACTTAGCCTGACACTGTTTAATATATATATTAATGAACTGGCGGTGCAGCTGGAACAGTCTGCAGCCCCAGGTCTCCCCCTGTATGACATGGAAGTAAAATGTTTGCTTTATGCAGATGATCTAGTTTTGTTGTCACCAACCGCAGCTGGGCTGCAACAACTACTAGACCTGCTTGAGGACTATTGCCAGCACTGGGCCCTGGCAATCAATCCAAAAAAGACCAAAGTAATGATCTTCCAGAAGAAGCCCAGATGTGAGGAAAATAGATACCAGTTGACTCTAGGTAGCATCACCTTAGAGCATACGATGCAGTATACTTACCTTGGTCTAATTATTACAGCATCGGGGAGTTTCAGTAGGGCAGTGAATAACCTAAAACAAAAAGCTAGCAGAACTCTATATGCAATTAAAAATACATTCTTTAACAATGATATACCAATCTCCATCTGGTGCAAACTGGTTGATAGTGTAATTCTGCCCATTGCGCTATATGGAAGTGAGCTATGGGGTCCACTCAGTCTTTCCAGCTACACTAGATGGGACAAGCATGCAGCAGAAACCCTACATGCTGAATTCTCTAGAATGATTCTGAAAACACAAAGGAAAACACCAAACAACGCATGTAGGGCAGAATTAGGCCGGTTTCCACTATTGATAAATGTACAAAAAAGATCTCTAAATTTCTGGATGCACTTAAATACAAGCCCAACAAATACATTGCACTTTAAAGCTCTGAAAACCCAAGAACTGAACCCCAAAAAGAGTCCCCTGAAGCAGCTGGTTCTGAGACTCACTAACCCTTTAACAAATACTAAGACCAACCATCCTCAGGCCAGCACTGCATTCCAAACAAACATGAGGATAAATCAGCTATAAAACAAAGCAAGAACAATTATCTGAAACACTGGAACGCTGAAATCAAAACTCAAAACAAACTAGAAGTCTATCGGGCCCTAAAAACAAACTATGATTTGGAAGAACACCTCTTAACTGTCAGAGACAGGAAGCAGCGACAGATCCTCACCAAATACAGGCTCAGTGACCACAGTCTAGCCACTGACAAGGGGAGACACAAAAAGACGTGGTTGCCAAAAGAGCATCGAACATGTGGTCAGTGCATGACAGATGAGGTGGAGACAGAGGGGCACTTCCTCCTTAAATGTGACACATTTGAAAAACAGCGATGGGCTTTTTGTCAAGGAGCTGGAACATGTGATTCCAGAGTAGCAGGAAATGGACGAGGCAGGTAAGCTGCGGGTGGTCCTGGGAGGGGGGCCAGCGGTGAGCATTGCTGCAAGACTTATATTTTCCTGCCACAGCCTGAGAGACAGTGGGGGACGGCACCTGTCATTGGTTGTTATTCGCTGTCTTCATTATTTAGCAAATGCCTCTTGGCAGACGCTTTTGCTCCGGGGTGATGTGTGGGCTGTAGGTGGCGCATTCTCAATGAGTATGGCCCCCTGGGGCTGAGCGCACGGCCTCGGCGTTGTTGGTGCCATGTTCTTGCAGGCTAGGCCGTGGAACCATAAACAATTATGTCTATTGTTGTTGTTTGATATCATAATCATCGTTCCTGTTGCTGTTATTACAATCATTGTTGTGTTGTGCTGTTGTTTTACATGCTTTGGCAACATGTACACAAACGTATGTCATGCCAATAAAGCAAATATTGAATTGAGTTGAATTGAATTGACAGAGAGGAGGGAGAGAAATCTTTTAAAGTGGACTGGGGGTTAAGGTTTATGATCTTATAAAACGTATGTACAGACACAACCAGTGTGCTGTGAAAACTGGAAATCAAAAAACAGAGTATTTTACCCAAGAACACGGTGTGAAGCAAGGATGCTGTTTAAGTCCAACATTATTCAACCTGTATATAAATGAACTTGCAGACCAGCTGGACTGTTCAGCAGCTCCAGGGCTCACACTCTATGATGCAGAGATTAAATACCTGCTTTATGCAGATGACCTTATTCTGTTGTCCCCAACCAGTGATGGTCTTCAACATAACATATCCATCCTAGGACAATACTGCCAAAACTGGGCATTGGATGTAAACTTTAAGAAAACCCAAATCAAGATCTTTCAGAAAAAAACTCAGATGCCTTGAAAACAAATACCACTTTATCCAAAGGAGTTGAATCAAGTGCAAGTGGACTTGGTATATATCCATGAAGACGTTTCGCCTCTCATCCAAGAGGCTTCCTCAGTTCATGCCTTTCTGACTAGACCAAGCTAGTCTGACTGGCTGCTGATGAGACTCAGAATTTATCCTCTAGGAGTCGTTGTCACCAGCCAGTCAGACTAGCTTGGTCTAGTCAGAAAGGCACGAACTGAGGAAGCCTCTTGGATGAGAGGCGAAACGTCTTCACCGATATATACCAAGTCCACTTGCACTTGATTCAACTCCTTTGGATAACCATGACCTGGATGAATGAGAACATTCACAGACAAATACCACTTTACGTTGAATAACACCCTAATTCAACACACAAAAAATTATACATACCTTGGTCTGTCCATATCTGCATCAGGAAGTTTCAGTATGGCAATACACGCACTCAAAGAAAAAGCATGCTGGGCAATGTATGCATTAAAAACCAAATTATTAAACATTAAGATTCCAGTTAGAATCTGTGCAAAAATATTTGATTATGTTATTTTACCCATAGCTTTGTATGGAAGTGAGATCTGGGGCTGCTCAGTGGATTGGAACATGGCTCATGGGACAAACACCCGATAGAGGCCCTCCACACTGAATTCTGCAGAAATTTTTTTAAATGTTCAAAGGAAGACACCACATAAGGCCTGCCGAGCAGAACTGGGGCGTTTCCCATTACTGTTAAACATCCAAAAACGGGCCATAACATTTTGGACGCATCTAAATTCAAGCCCAAAAGACACCCTTCCATTCAAGGCATTAAAAACCCAAGAGCTGAACTCTGAAAACAATCCCCTCAGTCAACTGATGGTGAAGCTAACCAACCAGGCTCCATCAGCACCGCCTCAAAACACAGCAGAATAACACAAGTTATGAATCAATCAAAAGATCTATATTTGGAACATTGAAGAAATGAAACTAAAACCCAGAGTAGACTAAATTTGGAACATTGTGGAGAAATGAAACTAAAACCCAGAGTAGACTAAACTGTTATTTGACCCTAAACAGAGAATATAGACTGGCCGAGTGTCTCCACTCTGTCAGAGATACGAAGCAGAGACTGATCCTGACCAAACACAGGCTCAGTGACCACCAGCTGGCTATAGAAACAGGAAGACACAGACAAACATGGCTACCCAGAGAGGAGCGTATATGTGGCCACTGCTGGACAGGGGAGGTAGAAACAGAGATGCACCTCCTCCACTGTGAGAAGTTCTCTTCAGTAAGACACTTCCACTTTGGGGAAATAGCCAAGAAAACATCAAACTTCCTACTGTTATGCCCAGAGGAGAACCTGGCAGTTCTCCTGGTGAAAGAATAACAGCTCCTCTGGCAGCTAAATACGTATCTGCTGCTGCCACAGCCTGCGGGACTCACAACCACAATAACATACCCAAAATATATGCTATTAAGTCATTGCATTAAACTGTACAACATTTATTGCACTATACTGTATGGCAATGAAAAAATAAAAAAATTTGACCGCTTCAGTAGGCAAAAATATGGAACATGCTTATGTGATGACACTTATGTATTAATATGTGATGTCATGTGAATTTAATGTGTATTTAATATGTGATGTAATGTGAATTTAATGTGTATTTAATATGTGATGTAATGTGAATGTAATGTGTATTTAATGTGATGTAATGTTTGAATCTTCTGCAAACTGCTTTAGCAACAACATATTTTTTGTTCATGCCAATAAAGCTATTTGAATTTGAATTTGAGAGAGAGAGGAGAGAGATCTTTGGCCTTAACCAAGCCTTTAATGGTCCAATTCTTCATTCACATCAAGATAACGACATTAAGACAAATACTCATATACATAGTGAAAAACACAACAATCACCATACACAGTAAAAACAGAAGGATACACACCTTCCCCTATTTTTTTTCAACTGTTCTCTTCTCTAACATGTCTTTTCTCTCTCTCTGAATAATGTCTTCTCCTTTCTCTTTTTCTGTGTTTGAATGGTGTCATGTGAGTCTCTCTGGCATGCATGTGCAGTCGGTTCTCCTCCCAGGTCTCCATGGTGATGGTGGCCGCCATTTGTATGCTGCCTGCCCTTCCACTCCTCACCTAAGTTTTTCTTATTACATGATGATGCTGGTCACGTGGCTTGGGTCCTGGACTGCTCCGGTGGCATTTGGACACTGCTTGGCATCCTGTGCATCATGTTCTTCATAAATTTTATGTCCATTATAATTCTGTTACCCTCTTTCAATGTTGTATTATGTAAATTGCGTGAACACAACATCCATTGCACGCTGTCCATCTTGGGAGAGAGATCCCTCCTCTGTTGCTCTCCCTGAGGTTTCTTCCTATTTTTTCTCCCTGTTAAAGGGTTTTTTTAGGGAGTTTTTCCTTATCCGATGAGAGGGTCTAAGGACAGGATGTTGTGTTGCTGTAAAGCCCCCTGAGGCACATTTGTAATTTGTGATATTGGGCTATGCAAATAAAATTGATTTGATTTGATTTGATTTGGTTTCAGAAATTAAGAAGAAGCACTTGGTTTTCTACAGCGCACAGCACATCCCCAGAGAGAGAGGAGAGAGAGGAGAGGGAGAGGAGAGAGGAGAGAGAGAGGGGAGAGAGAAGAGAGGAGAGAGAGAGAAGAGAGGAGAGAGAGGAGAGAGAGAGGGGAGAGAGAAGAGGAGAGAGAAGAGTGAGCGAGAGAGAGGGGGGAGAGAGGAGAGAGAGGAGAGAGAGAGGAGAGAGAAGAGTGAGCAAGAGAGAGAGAGAGCGAGGAGAGAGCGAGGAGAGAGAGAGGGGAGAGAGAAGAGAGGAGAGAGAGGAGAGAGAGAGAAGAGAGGAGAGAGAGAGAAGAGAGGAGAGAGAGAGAAGAGAGGAGAGAGAGGAGAGAGAGAGGGGAGAGAGAGAGAGAAGAGAGGAGAGAGAGGAGAGAGAGAGAATAGAGGAGAGAGAGGAGAGAGAGAGGGGAGAGAGAAGAGGAGAGAGAAGAGTGAGCGAGAGAGAGAAGGGAGAGAGGAGAGAGCGAGGAGAGAGAGGAGTGAGAGAGGGGAGAGAAAAGAGAGGAGAGAGAAGAGGAGAGAGAGGAGAGAGAGAGAGACGGGAGAGAGAGAGAGACGGGAGAGAGAATATTAAGTCGGGGGGGGTATCAACTATCATCAATGCACTAGTGACAATATCAATGTTGCCATCATTGTCGAGTATTTATCATCATCGAGAGACAGCATTGTGGCCTGACTTCCCATGTATACATTACAGCGCAAAAGAGCTGAGCGAGACCCTCACGCCTCCACCCGCCCACCCACCAGCCAACCCGCCTGCCAGCCAGCCAGCCAGCCAGCCAGCCAGCCAGCCAGCCCGCCAGCCAGCGCAGTATGAAGAGCAACACAGTGGCCGATTGTGTAACAAACTAGACTCTACTGGAAATGGTGCCAATTAAAAACAAACGCAACAAAAGCCTCCTTTATGTCCTATCTGTTGTGTTTATGTTCTTTTATTGATCACAGCCATCAGTGTACAGTCCAGACCTGTGGCCCCCCCCACACACACACACACACAATAATGTTGTGGCAGAGTCAATATGTGGGTGACATAAGTAAACACTTCTCCCCTGCCTCCCTCACTACTTCTGCGGGCCTCTGTGTTTAGACATCGGGTGAGGAAGAGGCTTTATGCTCCATCAGTTCAGTTATATTTTTATGACTTTTGTTTTCCTCATCTGCATCACATGACATGCCAGTCAGGCTGCCTCCCATCTGATTCAAACTACTGAAAACGGAAAGGAGAACAAGAAAAATAAGAGGGAAATCCTTATTCCCACACACACACACACACACACACTGAGGCTCTGGGACTTAGCGAGTGTTTCTGTCTAACTGGACAGCATAACTCACATGTGTGAACACACATGTGATTCTATCATCCACTCACACTGTCAACAAAGACGCACAATAAATGGAGGGACATACTTAATCGTGGTCATGCCTGTGCAAACTTGTTTTGCTCACACAGGTCAGAGACCGTTTTGGGTAATGTGGTTCAAGGCTCCCCCAAAACTAGATGGAAGCTCCGTAGCAGGATGGACTTTTGGTCTGAAGTGAGCCCCCCCCAACATTTAATGCCTTCATGTCCTCGTCCCATCCAACACCTTGTGCCTATCTAAGGTGGCTCTTCCTCTTTCTCTATGCATGTCTGCTGTCTAGCAAACTACATACTTCCTGTCTCTACATGCGTCTGTGTCTCTGCACTAGTCCTGTGCCATGTGGTGTTGGGTCTCCATCCCAAGGTCTCGATCAATCTTCACCAAAGTCCCCCGTGCCTGGGACTGGCAGAGTACACGACCAGCAGACATTCACAATTTAAAAGGAGAATATGCAAGTCTGCAGAAAAATACAAACCTCACAAACCTCAAGTACAGATGTTTGCTGCCCCCTAACCCTTCAAATTCTCCAGCGCTCCCTCCCGGCACCCCCACCCCAGCCGACCTTGGCTTTGAAGCTCTGACTCAGTGACGAGCCCCAAGAATTCAGTTAACCATAAAACTCCACCCCCCCCCCAACCCAGTCACTGCTGACTTGCCTTGTAATCTAGGAGACTTCGTTTTACCAGTTTCACCACAGAATCTGCCGCCACATCACCATAACGTGCCATGCTCAGCCAGTCCGATGGAGGCCATTACTGCAGGAAGCCTCTCTGAGTCACCCGGTCGGACAAACAGCACACATGGAACACAGACGCAGACCGGCTGGTAAAGATGGAGTCTCAGTATGCTTGTGGAGAAAGTGGGGAGGCAGATGGATTGCAGTGCTGCTTGCTGACCAAGGCAAACACTCGCTGATCAATTGTACCGTCGGCCCTGATGATTACAATATGATCAGTCATCCAACAGCAAAGTCGCACACATTTACTTGATAAGTACTCCACCCCAAACTACCTAACTGTATGTGCTAGTGTAGCCCTAGTGGAGTTCAGTTTACTAACAGAACTGAGATATGAGACAGCTGTTTGTTTTCTACCCATAGGCATACATAGATACATCCTTCTCTTTCCAGTGGATCCCCACAGTCCTTTTAATAAGACCCATAAATGCTTGTGCCAAGTGTTTGTCTGTGCGTGCATGTGTGTTTAAACTTGCAGGCATTATGTTCCAAATGGTGAATTTAAATGAGTTATTGGTGGGGTTCAAGGGATGCTATGGTTGATACTTGAGACAGTAAACAATGGTCTCATCCAATTAGATCCTCGGCCTCCTTTTGAGAGCAGTTGCATTCTCAGCTGTGTGGAGCAGCACACAGAGGCACACAGAGGTATTTACAGAGTTGGAACAGTGTGTGAGATCTCTGCAGCGATTTTGCAGGAGCTTCCCTGGTCTACATCCTGTCCCATGACTGGCTCTTGAGGACAACTCATCTCCACTATCTGGGCCTGATTTGGACAAGCTTGACCAAGAGCCCATCAGAAACATTCATTGCTTGAGTCCACACTCGAGAGAAACATGGCTCAAGATGCCATGTTACTGAAACAGTGAAGGGTACAATATTCAATTCCAAAACAACATTTTCTGCTTTTTATTTGTTGCAGCATGTTCAATAATGTCCCTAAAAAAATAAATCATGACGTATGCTGGAGGACGACCTTAAGTAAATTAAAAGGACAACTTTTGGCTACCAATATAATGGAGCACATGTGCATGACAGATGGACAAAACAAGTCATTGGTTCTAATTATTAGGGTTAATTAGATGTCCCTCCATTGACATGATGCCACAGAAGGGAAGGAAATAAATGCAACAAAGGCAAATATGAAAACTGGCTCCAACAAAAGTCTGACGGTAAAAAAGGTGATTCACTGAGTCTATATGGTAAAATCCACACACACACACCACACTATTTCAGTAAAATAAAATAAATAGATAAATAATCAGCTGATGATTGGAGAACTTATCAATCTACTCCTTATATACTGTTTATAGAGCTTGGGCGATATGGACGAAATCAAATATCACAATATTTTTGGATCAAATATCTCAATACTGATGTTGTGACGATATTGTGTGGATGACTATCGGTGCTTTCACAAAACATTTGCACAATCAGATTTTTGATAAAAATGCTCAGTAAGGCCTCTATAATAACTAAGTGGGTAAAGGCAAATAATAGAACAGCTAGAGCAGTCTGGTAAGTTCAGTTAATGGCTGTAATGCAGCCTTTAAAAACAGGAAAAGACAACGCTTCCGCCATATCACCATATTACCATATTCAAAATCTCAGACGATATCTAGTCTCGTATCACGATATGGATATAATGTGGCTATATTGCCCCGCTCTCACTGCTTATATGATATTAGGTCTATCGTAGCAAACAGCAAAGCTGCAGTATGACATAGCATTATGGAGCAAGGTAAGAGGGCTCTTGAGCGGAGCACACTCCTCCCACTGGGCCAGCTTTGCACGTCTGGCTGGATTGCTTAACTGCATTTTAAACTATAAGTCTGGATGAGCCCTTTTAAAGTACAGCCTAATATATTCACTTTGACACAGGCAGCTCAACCTGTCAAAACAGGTCCCATCAGTTGATCATAAATGCATTAGTTATTGTTGACCTCCAGCTTTTAGGGATTGGGGCTGTTGAACAATCTGTGTTGGCTGGCTGGCTGGCTGGCTGGCTGACCCATGCTGGGGGGCCACAGCGCAGAGGAGACAGGCTGGATTAAAAGGGCTGTGTTAGAAAACGACAGTACTCAGCCTTGACAGATAAAACCGAAGAGAGAAACACTGAAGAATCAAGAGCATATTAAGTTCTCTGCAGTGTGCTAGTTGCCTTTTGAGAAAAAAAAACAAAAAACAAAAAACAAAAAGAATTTAAAAAAAAATCTTTTGCCGATGCTGTAATGCTTTCAGCCGTAACGGATCCAGGATACTGAAGAAATACAGAAACATGAGAGAAGGGTAAGACACAAAACCAAACAACAACAGCAGCCTAATGCTAAAAACATTCAGGGTTACCAAACTGAAAGACAATAACCAACTGAATAAACAAGATTTTATTTCCCCTCCAGCCCTCATTTCTCTCTTGCATTTCAAAATGTGCTTCTTCTAATGTTCGCCCCATATGACGCTGGTTAAAATGGAATAAATGAGGAGACAAGAAACGAGTTGTTCAGAAAGGAACGTGTACTCGCAGTCCTATCTCATATGCAGTCTTTATTAGTTACGGTCGCTCAGTGATGATCAACTGCATCACAGTCTCTTTACAATAAAAACCAACTTCCCACCACCACCATCTGTACACGGGCTACAGCCTGGCATTGTTTCCCAGGCTCAAAGGAGGTCTCTTAAACTCAGCTGTGAAGAAGACTGTGCTATGCATCACCACCAGAGGAGCCATTTGAGATTTTAACCATAAGACTGAGGAAATTTTTGCAAAGTGAGGACATTTTGGCCAGTCCTCACTTCTTCTTGGGACTATGTTAGCGTTAGGATTAGAGCAAAGGTTCATATCAGAATTAGGATGCGTTTCTAGTTAGGGTAAAGGTTGAGGTTAGGCATGTAGTTCTGATGGTTAGGGTTAGGGTTCATATCAGAATTAGGATGAGGTTCTAGTGAGGGTAAAGGCTGAGGTTAGTATGTAGTTCTGATGGTTAGGGTTAGGGTTCATATCAGAATTAGGATGAGGTTCTAGTGAGGGTAAAGGCTGAGGTTAGGTATGTAGTTCTGATGGTTAGGGTTAGGGTTCATATCAGAATTAGGATGAGGTTCTAGTTAGGGTAAAGGTTGAGGTTAGGTATGTAGTTCTGATGGTTAGGGTTAGGGTTCCTATCAAAATTAGGATGAGATTCTAGTTAAGGTAAAGGCTGAGGTTAGTTGTGTAGTTCTGATGGTTAGGGTTAGGGTTCATATCAGAATTAGGATGAGGTTCTAGTTAGGGTAAAGGTTGAGGTTAATTATGTAGTTCTGATGGTTAGGGTTAGGGTTCACATCAGAATTAGGGTGAGGTTCTAGTGAGGGTAAAGGCTGAGGTTAGGTATGTAGTTCTGATGGTTAAGGTTAGGGGCTGGGGAGTCAATGAAGAGTCAACGAGGGTCATTCCAAGTATAGAAAACCAAATGTGCATGGGTGTGTGTATATGTGTTTCAGTTTTGAAGACTTTGCTTCACTGCAGTACTCTCTAAAGTCAACTGGGATCCCACATCATACACCCCCCTCTTCCGCACAAAACACTCATAAACAACCCAACTATTTTTCACGTGTTCTAATAAAAGACACACCAATCTGGTTCCTATCATCCCCAATAGAACATCTACTTTCCTTTCAGATCTTTCAAGAAAAAAGCAAATATACAACAAAAAGGGGGGCTTTGCAGGGAAATTAAAAATAGGAAACATTTGGAGTTTGAAACGGCTGAAACTTCCTCCCTGTTTCACAGCCGTCAACAACATCTGCATCTGCAGCCCTCCTGAGCCTGGACAGATGTGCAGGCTAAACCACCAGCACCAAGGAGGGAGAAGGGTAGAAAAAATAAAAATCTGGCTTCGGCTGAACAGTCAACTCGCCTACAGACCAAGTGGTGTTTTGGGTCCTTGTTTAACCTTGAGCAGAGTCTTGACTTGATCTTGACCTTCCCTGGCTCCTTTTACTGTGTCACCATCATGCACATTCCCTTTCATAATTTCATTTACAATGACCTCATGGTAGGGACGACAAACTGAAGGCCGACAGTCTAAAAAGTTCAAGGATACATGGAATAAAAATGTTGTGTGTTGCCAGCGCATAACTGATGCTTCTTTGTATATATATATCACAATATATACGCACACAATATCCACATACACCCACACATATTTATTTATACACACACACACACACGTTGTTAAACGGTGTCAGTTGTGCAGGAACGCTTGGTGTCCTACCTCAGCCCACTGCTTCCCATCTCCTCCCACAGCAGGACTGTTTCTCCACCACAGCTCCACACCTGCTTCCAATCAAAGCCTCCCTTTAATCCATGCACCATGGCTCCACCACCAGACTGCAAGTCAGACTCTCACAGCTCACAAAGGTTTTAGGACAAAAGTTGCCTATCTTGAGTTCTGATCCAGTAACAGCAAATCAAAGGGCTGATGACAACAATAACGGCCACGACTACAAATTAACCCATAAGAAAAAAGGAAGAAAGCTCCAGGGAACACTTTTCTGTTCTTTAGTACAAATCCAAAGTTGCTTTACTGATCGATTGAGGCTTTTTTACAATGCTGGTAAATGTCTCTATTTCAGAGGATGATTGCATCATGTTTCTGTTTTGCCCTGTTTAATTTAGTAAAGGCTGTAAAGCTTAAGTTCTGCAAAATTGAATTGCAAAAAAAAGCAAACCCAGGGTCATTTGATGAAGCTTGGAGTCCTTATATCACTAAATGTGCCCGTGGAATAAGACACATTCATTCGGTCTGACAGCAAATTCGCTTGCTTCAAAAATGTTCTGGAGTCAAAAGAGACGGCCTTAAAACTCGTACCAAAATTACTTTTTTCAGCCTTGTTTCAAGATGCTGATTCTTGTTACTTAAAAGATGAACAAGTAAAACTACAACAGAAGCAAATGCATTTATTTCACACCATTGCCCAAATTTATCACTTATTTATCACAACACACAATTCTTCACAATGTCCCAGTATCTTTCTGGGAAGAAGCTGGGTTTGGGCAGGGAACTCATACATAAGGCTGCAGAAACACACCAACATGTTCAGTGGGGGACAAGTCAGGTCAATATGGAGGCAACTGCAATGCTTTCCGCTTCCGGGAAGGGTGCACTGATCCTTGCGAGGTGTATATTTCCATGCTGAACAATGAGGTGCTGTCAGCATGTGAACAGCATGACGGCAGATGACAGCATCTTATCATGGTACCTGTGCTTTTTTTTTTCTACCCGATTGCACTTGGCCAATTACCCCACTCTTCTGAACCATCACAGTCGCTGCTCCCCCCCCCTCTGCTGATCCGGGGAGGGCTGCTGACTACCACATGCCTCCTCCCATACATGTGGAGTCACCAGCCGCTTCTTTTCACCTGACAGTGAGGAGTTTCACCAGGTGGATGTAGCACATGGGAGGATCACGCCCTTCCCCCTAGTCCCCCCGCCCCCGAACAGGTGCCTCAACCGACCAGAGGAGGTGCTGGTGCAGCGACCAGGACACATACCCTTCCCACCTGCAGACATGGCCAATTGTGTCTGTAGGGATGCCTGACCAAGCCGGAGGTAACATGGGGATTTGAACCGGCAATCCCCCTGTTGGTAGGCAACGGAATAGACCACCACGCTACCTGGACACCCTTACCTGTGCTTTTTAAGAGGCTTGAGGCCAGTTGAACACACTGCAAAATTTTCTTAAGGATGACGCTGGCGACAGGGTGTCCGGGTAGTGAAGCGGTCTCTTCAGTTGCCTACCAATACAGGGATCGCTGGTTCGAATCTCTGTGTTACTACGCTACGTCCCCCTGGTGAAACTCCTCACTGTCAGGTGAAAAGACGCGGCTGGTGACTCCACATGTATCAGAGGAGGCATGTGGTAGTCTGCAGCCCTCCCCGGATTGGCAGAGGGAGTGGAGCAGAGACCGGGACAGCTCGGAAGAGTGGGGTAATTGACCAAATACAATTGGGGAGAAAAAGGCGGGGATTTTTTTTTAAAATACAAAAAACAAAAAAACAAAAACGGATGACACTGCCGGTGGCTTATGGGAGACAAATGAAGAAGTGATTCTTCTGCAGCAACATGTTTCCTGATTATCGCAATTGACTTTTCAGCTGAATCCCCCCTCAAGGTGACAGGTGTCAAGGACGTGGCCTACAGTCCCCAGAACAAGCCACAAATGTGCAACAACAATACTGTTGAAAGGACATCTTGATATTGGTAGAAAGGTAGAAACATACTTTATTGATCCCAAGGGAAATTAAAGCGTCCCCTGTCAAATTAATGGATAACCTTGGCTAAGCAGAAATGCTCCAATACATTTTGACAGAAACAGCCATTCTGTGTATGTAGACAACTTCCCGGATGTCTTATTTTAGACAATGAAACATGACAACCAAACGAGTTAATTCTTCATTTTTCAAAAATTCCACCTGAACCTCCAAAGTCACTTTGTTGTTGTCACTGTACAGGCCACAGTGACGGTGTTCTCTGCATGTAGCCATCCTACTGTACAGGTCACAGTGACGGTGTTCTCTGCATGTAACCATCCTACTGTACAGGTCACAGTGACGGTGTTCTCTGCATGTAGCCATCCTACTGTACAGGTCACAGTGACTGTGTTCTCTGCATGTAGCCATCCTACTGTACAGGTCACAGTGACTGTGTTCTCTGCATGTAACCATCCTACTATACAGGTCACAGTGACTGTGTTCTCTGCATGTAGCCATCCTACTGTACAGGTCACAGTGACTGTGTTCTCTGCATGTAACCATCCTACTATACAGGTCACAGTGACGGTGTTCTCTGCATGTAGCCATCCTACAGTACAGGTCACAGTGACGGTGTTCTCTGCATGTAGCCATCCTACTGTACAGGCCACAGTGACAGTGTTCTCTGCATGTAACAATCCTACTGTACAGGTCACAGTGACGGTGTTCTCTGCATGTAGCCATCCTACTGTACAGGCCACAGTGACAGTGTTCTCTGCATGTAGCCATCCTACTGTACAGGCCACAGTGACAGTGTTCTCTCTATGTAACCATCCTACTGTACAGGAGCAGTGACGGTGTTCTCTGCATGTAACCATCCTGCTGTACAGGTCACAGTGACTGTGTTCTCTGCATGTAGCCATCCTACTGTACAGGTCACAGTGACTGTGTTCTCTCTATGTAACCATCCTACTGTACAGGCCACAGTGACAGTGTTCTCTGCATGTAGCCATCCTACTGTACAGGTCACAGTGACTGTGTTCTCTCTATGTAACCATCCTACTGTACAGGTCACAGTGACTGTGTTCTCTGCATGTAACCATCCTGCTGTACAGGTCACAGTGACTGTGTTCTCTGCATGTAGCCATCTTACTGTACAGGTCACAGTGACTGTGTTCTCTGCATGTAACCATCCTACTGTACAGGTCACAGTGACTGTGTTCTCTGCATGTAGCCATCCTACTGTACAGGTCACAGTGACTGTGTTCTCTGCATGTAGCCATCCTACTGTACAGGTCACAGTGACGGTGTTCTCTGCATGTAACCATCCTACTGTACAGGTCACAGTGACGGTGTTCTCTCTATGTAACCATCCTACTGTACAGGTCACAGTGACAGTGTTCTCTGCATGTAGCCATCCTACTGTACAGGTCACAGTGACGGTGTTCTCTGCATGTAACCATCCTACTGTACTGGAGCAGTGACTGTGTTCTCTGCATGTAGCCATCCTACTGTACAGGTCACAGTGACGGTGTTCTCTGCATGTAGCCATCCTATTGTACTGGAGCAGTGACTGTGTTCTCTGCATGTAGCCATCCTACTGTACAGGTCACAGTGACGGTGTTCTCTGCATGTAGCCATCCTACTGTACAGGTCACAGTGACTGTGTTCTCTCTATGTAACCATCCTACTGTACAGGTCACAGTGACTGTGTTCTCTCTACGTAGCCATCCTACTGTACAGGTCACAGTGACTGTGTTCTCTCTATGTAACCATCCTACTGTACAGGTCACAGTGACTGTGTTCTCTCTATGTAGCCATCCTACTGTACAGGTCACAGTGACTGTGTTCTCTGTATGTAACCATCCTACTGCACAGGTCACAGTGACTGTGTTCTCTGCATGTAACCATACTACTGTACAGGTCACAGTGACTGTGTTCTCTGCATGTAGCCATCCTACTGTACAGGTCACAGTGACTGTGTTCTCTGCATGTAACCATCCTACTGTACAGGTCACAGTGACTGTGTTCTTTGCACGTAGCCATCCTACTGTACAGGTCACAGTGACTGTGTTCTCTGCATGTAACCATCCTACTGTACAGCAGCAGTGGGCAGCTGCAGCGCCCAGGGACCAACTCCAGTTCTTCTTTCCCCTGCCTTGCTCAGGGGCACAGACAGGAGTATTAACGCTGACATGCATGTCTTTTTTTCCCCTCTTTTTCTCCCCAATTGTATTCGACCAATTACCCTACTCTACTGAGCCATCCCGGTCGCTGCTCCACCCCCTCTGCTGATCCGGGGAGGGCTGCAGACTACCACGTGCCTCCTCCGATACATGTGGAGTCACCAGCCACTTTTTTTCACCTGACAGTGAGGAGTTTCACCAGGGGGACATAGCGCGTGGGAGGATCTCGCTATTCCCTCCAGTTCCCCCCTGAACAAGCGCCCAAACCAACCAGAGGGGGCGCTACTGCAGTGACCAGGACACATATCCACATCTGGCTTCCCAACCGCAGACACGGCCAATTGTGTCTGTAGGGACGCCCGACCAAGCCGGCGGTAACGGGGATTCGGGGATGCAACAGAATAGACCGCTATGCTACCTGGATGCCCCATGCACATCTTTTTGATGGTGGGAGGAAACTGAAGCACCTGGAGGACACCCATGCAGACACGGGGAGAACATGCAAACTAACTCCACACAGAAAGGCCTCGGTACAGCCTGGGGTTTGAACCCAGGATCTTCTTGCTGTGGGGCAACAGCATTAACCACTGGGCCGACATGCTGCCCAAACAGTCCACAATCAATAAGTATTCATTGACTTCCAGCCATGCTCCAACACTGCTTTTGATTCCAACCTCACATATCACTTGTGCTATTAGACACCTGTCAACTGACATCACTATGACACTCCCTTTAAGAGTCTCCAAGTCGACCAGGAATTAGATCCATCACATTTATTCAGTTTTACTGCAGCTTATACAACTGCCAGCGACAATAAAGCAGGACACAAAAGACAAGAACTTTCCAAGTCATAGTTGTTTGTTTAAACATGCCATTTCGATTTCATCTTATTTTCTGGCAATACCCCTGTGAGGCCATGGAAATTGGACGTCTGGTTGAATACCTCCATAGCCTTCTCTGGGGTCTGACCTCCTTGTCGATAGGGGCAGAGCCGCCCAAAAGGGGGGGGGGGTTTCTGGGGCCAAGCTGCTAGGGGGCGCCGATGGAGGCCAGCAATAATCATGTTGGTCCTAAATATAAGCAGTGATAATGACAATACTTGCCATTGAGTGAGAACTGGTTGAACGGATGGACTTTAAAGACATTAAAAAGAACTTTGCATCCAGTAAGACAAGGAAGATGGCTGTAGAAGAGGCAAAGATGAAGCCATAAGGCAAGAAATTGCATTTTCTAGTAAGTCAAGTCAATTTTATTTGTATAGCCCAATATCACAAATTACAAATTTACCTCAAAGGGCTTTACAGCAACACAACATCCTGTCCTTTCTACTAAGAAATGTGTGGTGTAAGTGTAGCAGATCTTTGTCGACCTTGGTGTTTTTAAGTGTGTCAAAGAGTTCTATTATGGTGTGTGTGTGTACGCACACCTATACGTATGTTACTGAGCAAGTCTCTCTCAGTTTACATTTGTGTTTAGTAGGAGAGAGAGAGAACAGTCGTATGCGTTGATATGAGTAACCATATACACCAGCAGCCGTACCAACAGGTACCCTGGCTCTGCCGAATGACAGAATATAAGCAGGTGTGGGCTTGGCTAGTACTTGGATGGCAGACCTCCCAAGAAAACTGAGTTTCTGCTGGAAGTGGTGATGGTGGGCCACTAGGGGCCAGTCTTCCCCCTGGTCCTAATAAACTATATATGGCTGGTGTGACAGAGGAAGACACAGAAGAAATGGAAACGGATGATCCGCTGTGGCGACCCCTAATGGGAGCAGCCGAAAGTAGTAGTAGCAATAGTATATATACAGTGTTTTTTTCCGAAACCGTCAATGGTGTTGTGAATGCTCGACAAATGAGGAGCGGACTACTACTACTTTCGGCTGCTCCCGTTAGGGGTCGCCACAGCGGATCATCCGTTTCCATTTCTTCCTGTCTTCTGCGTCTTCCTCTGTCACACCAGCCACCTGCATGTCTTCCCTCACCACATCCATAAACCTCCTCTTTGGCCTTCCTCTTCTCCTCTTCCCTGGCAGCTCCATATTCAGCATCCTTCTCCCAATATAATCAGCATCTCTCCTCCACACATGTCCAAGCCATCTCAATCTTGCCTCTCTTGCTTTGTCTCCAAACCGTCCAACCTGAGCGGTCCCTCTAATATAATCGTTCCTAATCCTGTCCTTCTTCGTTACTCCCAGTGAAAATCTTAGCATCTTCAACTCTGCCACCTCCAGCTCTGCCTCCTGTCTTTTCGTCAGTGCCACTGTCTCCAAACCATATAACATAGCTGGTCTCACAACCATCTTGTAAACTTTCCCTTTAACTCTTGCTGATACCCTTCTGTCGCAAATCACTCCTGACACACTTCTCCACCCACTCCAACCTGCCTGCACTCTCTTTTTCACCTCCTTTCTGCACTCCCCGTTACTTTGGACAGTTGACCCCAAGTATTTAAACTCAAATGCCTTTGTCACCTCCACTCCTTGCATCCTGACCATTCCACTGTCCTCTCTCTCATTCACGCATAGGTATTCCGTCTTGCTCCTACTGACTTTCATTCCTCTTCTCTCCAGTGCATAACTCCACCTCTCCAGGCTCTCCTCAACCTGCACCCTACTCTCGCTACAGATCACAATGTCATCCGCGAACACCATCGTCCATGGAGACTCCTGCCTGATCTTGTCCGTCAACCTGTCCATCACCATTGCAAATAAGAAATGAGGAGCGGACTATCAACACGAATACAGGAAAAAATATTTTAATACATTGCAGTACAGAACTGTTTCATGAGACGCACGAAGCAGGCCTGTACTACAATGTATTAAAATATTTTTTCCTGTATCCATGTTGATATATATACATATATATACACTGTCTCATAAAGAATTTACTTGAATCACTGGAATATATATATATATATATATATATATATATATATATATATATATATATATATATAAAATCCAGTAATAATAATATATATGTAATTTTATATTTAAAATCCCAGTGCAGTGATGGGGACACTGTGCCATAGGAGATGCCGTCCTTTGGACAAGATGTTAAACTGAGGTCCTGACTCACTGTGGCCATTAAAGATCCCATGGCACTTATCACAAAGAGTTTCTTTCCCCTGGTGTCCAGGCAAAGTTCCCAACTTACCTGGACACCTAATCATCCCCCCAGTGTAATTTGCTCAATGATTCCTCCCTCTCCACCTCAAGCTGATGTGGGGTGAGTATTCTGGCGCAAAATGCCTGCTGTGCATCACCCAGGTGGGTGCTACACATTGGTGGTGGTTGAGGTGAGTTTCCCCTCTTCACAGTGATGCGCTTTGGGTGTCTAGATAAAGCGCTACATAAATGTCATCCATTATTAAAGCAGATTTGGGTGGGGGGGTGGGCATTCACTGGAGCTTTTCAGGGGCCCAGCCATTTCTGTGAGTGGGCCTGGATAGGGGCAGGCAAAACAGACTTTTCCTCCTTGGAAATCAATACTGAATATGACATGCACACAAGGATGGAGGGATGTCAACCCAGGGACCGTGTGACGGGGTGCTCACAGGATGGTGCAACATCCGAGACCGTTGATAATGATTAGCAATACTGCTAACAGCACAGGACTCCACCCAGAGACATGGAAATACACTACTGGGTACACGGTCCTCTGCACGACTTTGGAATGACGAGTTTTACACACACACACACACACACACACACACACACACACACACACACACGCACACACACACACACACACACACACACACACACACACACACACACACACACACACACACACACACACACACACACATTTACACAGAACAAAGGACTCCCTAACTACTCTGACCCCATAATCTCCCTCCCGTGATGCCACAAGGACACAAAGCAGATTGCTGCTCTTTTGAAACAGGACATGTGTCAGGATACTGACGACTTTCTAAACCCTCCACTGTTTCTAGTCAGTATATCTTTCTAGTCAGTATATGTTTCCAGTTTCTAGTCAGTATATCTTTCTAGTCAGTATATGTTTCCAGTTTCTAGTCAGTATATCTTTCTAGTCAGTATATCTTTCTAGTCAGTATATGTTTCTAGTTTCTAGTCAGTATATGTTTCTAGTCAGTATGTTTCTAGTTTCTAGTCAGTATGCGTTTCTAGTTTCTAGTCAGTATGCGTTTCTAGTCAGTATATCTTTCTAGTCAGTATATCTTTCTAGTCAGTATATGTTTCTAGTTTCTATTCAGTATATGTTTCTAGTCAGTATATGTTTCTAGTCAGTATATCTTTCTATTCAGTATATCTTTCTAGTCAGTATATGTTTCTAGTCAGTATGTTTCTAGTTTCTAGTCAGTATATGTTTCTAGTTTCTAGCCAGTATATGTTTCTAGTCAGTATATGTTTCTAGTTTCTAGTCAGTATATGTTTCTAGTCAGTATATGTTTCTAGTTAGTATACGTTTCTAGTTTCTAGTCAGTACATCTTTCTAGTCAGTATATGTTTCTAGTGAGTATATGTTTCTGGTCAGTATATGTTTCTAGTCAGTATATGTTTCTAGTTTCCCGTCAGTATATGTTTCTAGTCAGTACATGTTTCTAGTTTCTAGTCAGTATATGTTTCTAGTCACTATATCTTTCTATTCAGTATATCTTTCTAGTCAGTATGTTTCTAGTTTCTAGCCAGTACATGTTTCTAGTCAGTATATGTTTCTAGTTTCTCGTCAGTATATGTTTCTAGTCAGTATATGTTTCTAGTTTCTAGTCAGTATATGTTTCTAGTTTCTAGTCAATATATGTTTCAAGTCAGTCCATCTTTCTAGTCAGTATATGTTTCTAGTGAGTATATGTTTCTGGTCAGTATATGTTTCTAGTCAGTATATGTTTCTAGTTTCTAGTCAGTATGTTTCCAGCCAGTATATCTTTCTATTCAGTATATCTTTCTAGTCAGTATATGTTTCCAGCCAGTATATCTTTCTATTCAGTATATCTTTCTTGTCAGTATATGTTTCTAGTCAGTATGTTTCTAGTTTCTCGTCAGTATATGTTTCTAGTCAGTATATGTTTCTAGTTTCTAGTCAGTATATGTTTCTAGTCAGTATATGTT